>NW_020454527.1:871945-906146 GCF_003342845.1 Nothoprocta perdicaria
TGTCATTAAAAATTAAGAAGAAGAAAGAAAAGAAGATGATTAATATAAATTAAACTGGAAAAAATATGAAGAAATGTTAATGGCAGCAAAGAAAGAAATCTCTTCATTTGCCCTCTTTCTACATTTCAGATGCAAAAGAGTGAGGCTTTTCTTTGACATTTTTCTTTACAGGCATTTGGATGAAGTTTAAAAGTCACAAACCCAGGGTAAACACATACTTGGCCAGAGTGGAGTATTTCCAAAAAAATAAAAGAGAAGAAAAGACTAAGTGTGAAGCAACTGGAAAAGTCCTCATAGGATTTTGATTCAAAAGTAATTTTGGTTGCCTTGCCTTTAAAGAAGTGAAAATTGATGAGGATTTGTTGACTTGAATCCAGCTTGCATTAGGTTGAGTATGGATGAAAAAGAAAATATAAAATACAGTAATAACAATGGAATATCCGAAGGAAAAATAAAGGAGTGTAAAGGCAAAATGAAAACTGGAATGGTATCAATACACCTAAGTATAAAAAAGGAGTAGCTTACATAAGTGATAATCTAGTGTCTGGAGCCACTGCCATAAAGTATTTTTAATAAGAATGTAAAAGACCTATTCTGAAGCCCACAGAGGTCACTCTGAGATGATGGCTCCATTCCAATGGGAGGGGGTCAGGGTCAGGTTAGTTTACAGTAGAACAGACCAGACTGCTTCTCAGTGGTTGGTAATGCAGCCGTAAACGTTATGTTTCTAACTGAGACCTGGCGGATCGGGACAGCTTAGGTTTGAGACTTTAAGCCAAAAGGAGGCAAGGCTTTGAGAGGTCATTTCTCATTGTGTGTAAACCTACAATGTTTGCCCCCGAAATACTATGTTTTCACACAAAGTCACTGCAATGGAATAGTACCTTAATGCTGTTAAGGCTGCACTTATGTGCAGTGGCATAATGCCTAAATTCAATCTGGTACAGCTGTGAAGTTTCATGTGCCTTCCTTCCTCACTATAAACTAAGTCCTTGATTCAGTGAATGAGATTTAASTGGAAGAGAAAGGGGAATGCACCAGCACTAGCTATTTCCAAGAGAAGGAGGAGAAGTGAAATCCCATTGCACAGTGGGTAACATCACATTTATCACACTTCAAGTTGGGATGTTTATCTAGAGAACTACGAGCTCATAAATCAGAAGAGTTACTCATTACATTTATTAAATTAATCATTAGATGGAAAAAATGACAGAGAGAAAAAGAGAGAGAAAGAAGAAAGCAGATGAAAAAGTCCAAAGAACAGGGTTTCATTTATTAATCTTAAGGTACTAAGTTAATCATACAACAGTGAAGCATTATTATCAGGTTTAATCCTAAAGGCTGTTTATGGCAATCATATCTAAGTCTTTGCCTAAAGTAGCAGAGCAATAATCTGATTCCGCAAAGTGGAAAATATTTGAATTTCTCCAAAAATATTCCAAACACAAAGGAAAGCTGGAGGAGTTTGGGGAGTGTAAGTATAGGCCTCTCCTGCTAAATCTCATTCAGTGGAGACCGACAGATTGAAGGTGACTTGCTTTCCAAGAAAAAGAGGAGGAGAAAAACACATTCTAATAAATGGCTGCTTTTGAAGTATGTTGTTTGTGTTATAATCTGTAATTCAGACAGTTTCTGTCACCTAGACAGTTGGGTCAAAAGGCTGTTCAGGGGGGAAAAAAAAAACAAAAAACAAAGATAGTTGATTAAGTCACCTTGCTTAGTACTCAGGCAACGACAGACTTTGTCTTTAGTTGAATAAGAGAAATTGAAAGACAGCTATCAAGTTTGAATATAAAGTTGAGGAGCATTTGGAAGCTGATGGCTGCTGAGGTCAAACTGAGCATCCCCTGTTAGGGGCTGGTGTCATAGATAGCTGCCCATTTGTATTAAATATGTTGATAACAGAAGGTTATAGTCTGCCCAGTAAGTCCTGCCCACCTCTCTGTCTTGTCATTTTTTTGTACAGTGGCAGAGTGAAAAACAATGCAGCCTGTGGGTGGCAAGCACCTAGGTTACTGTAACGTAGACCATCCTCCTCCAGAAATTCAGGGAAAACAAGATGTGGGAAAGAGTCCACGTCTACCTGGTGTCTCTGATATGCTGAGAACATCTTTTCAAAATCTTCTAGATCCAGAACTTTGAATGCCTTTAAATCATCAATCTCATTCCAGATTGTGCCATGGATCCTCTCCTGAAGAAGAAAGAAAGAAAGAAAGAAAGAAAAAAAAAAAATAAAAAAAGACATATTTTAAAGAGATACAGCATAGCAAAACTTCTAGCTAAGCATGTCAAAATCCATTTGGACAGATCATCACTGCTATCCACTTGATGCATTCCTATCCCTTGCTGCTGTCATTTTAGAAGGTACATTTTATTTCTAAGGTTAAAGGAGAAAAAATAGGGTCTTTTTTAAAAGCATACTGCATATTTTGTATTTTTCATCACAGCAAGCCTCTGACAAAAGGTCACATTCCAAGATTAGCAGACCTCATCTCAACAACCATGATTCCACAGTATGTTTCCGTTCAAGAGTGGCCATCCGTCTAACACAATGACTGTGGCCATGCTGAAAGAAGTGTTACCAACCTAAGGAAAAAGCTTAGGAAGTGCTCTGATGTATGACATACCCCAGACACAAGTCTTACCGCCTGCAAATTTWACCAGATTCTGGTGTAAATCCAAAGACTACATTGTTTCTATTCTGCTYGTGTATGAAAGCATTTTACCATTTATTTTTCTTTTTAAATCTCCAAGGCTCTGAGACTTTGAAGTCTGATTGTTTCCTATTATGTGATCTCCATTGTCCATGAGTCCTTTATCAATACACATAGCTTTCTGAAAGACTTCCATCAACACAAACAGCAGAAGTTCACAACATGTGTGATACAGTATGTGAATGTTGGGAAATCCTAGCTGTCTGGCAGACAGATGACTAGTATGGATGGAAGAAACATCACACTGGGCAAATAAAGACCTATCATCGTTCAACATTACTCTCCACCAGTCCTGGATCAATTATGCTCAAATAATATMTGAATACTCAATGAACTCATATAGTATATGAAGCAGCAGTTATCCTCAGCTAGTAGAAGAACGTGAGGTATCCTCCTCAATCCCCACATGGTTGTTCTTGCCAGCAAAGAGGACACAATGACAGAATTACTTTTCTTTCCACTGAATGTTAAGATGTATGTGGTATGAGACAAGTTTTGGGCAATGTATTCATTCAGAAATGGAAAAGTTACACTTGAGAGCAGATATCACTATCTTCCTGTATATGTTGTTAATGAAGTACATTTAGAGCACTTTACTGAAGGGGGAAAAAAATGAAGTTGCCTAAAAGGAAAAGGAATGGACAGAAGGAATTGTAAAGAGACCTGAGCAAACTCTGGAGATGGAGAGCCAGCAGAGAACAGATGCAGAGAAAGCGAGAAACAGAAAGTGATGGCAAAGAAACCCTCAGACTGGCTCCAGCTCTGAAGTACCTGACTTGCACCTATGAAGCAAAGTGTGTTAACACTTCATTATAGGAACTAATTAGGAACAGGCTCCACTTCCCAAATATAGTCATGAAAAGAATGAGAGAAATGTGCTAAGCCATGAGGCTCAAGCAGCAAGGGAAAACCTGATGAGAAGATGAAAGGAGAAGGAAATAAAGGTGCGAAGTGTTCTGGAGGAAATTYCTGGCAGGACAGACACTGTGGAGGAAAACCAACACCCTGCCTCCAGGGGCAGCCTGTGAATGCCTGAAGACAGGGAGGAAGGGGTGGCTGACTACTMTATATATATAGTATATATATGATAGTATATCCCAAATGCAGCCACCCCCAAACAGGCTCACCAGCATAATTGTAACATTCTTTACCATCAGTGTGGCCTTGCTTTACATAATACCAAAACATGAGGACCTTGTGATTAAAACAACAAATGAGTTTGGGAGGCTCACTTTAATCAAAGAAATAGGAGAAACAGCAAAGTTAATTTTCATTTTATCCTGTTCCTGGACTCTACTGCCAATCTCTGTCAGAAGCATCCAAGCAATGGGATCATTCTCATTCAGTTTCCAGGCTGGCTATATAAACCTCAAGTTACAAACCCTGAGGGTTGTATTCAAACTTCAGAGTGTTTCTCAGAGTCCCTCACTGTTCCAATTGCTCATCAAGCACCGGGGTAAACAATATAGGCTGGGGAAAGCCCCAGTAAAACCGGGCTGGGGAAAGCCAGGGCACAGGACTTCAGGAACAGCCACTGGTGTCATTARTGGGATGAGGCCCTGAGGATACCAAGAAGCTACATCTCATGTTTGAATATGACTCAAGTGACAGCTACTCATATGAATCTTGTAGATCTACTTATCAGGCTGTAAATCTCTCATGACAGCAAAATTTCCCTATAAATGTTGGGAACAATGAGAATGTGCTACTGAACAGGCTTACTTATCTCATTGGGTTGCAGAGGTGGCAAAACAGGCAGTTCTGAGCCTAGCAAAGGGAGCACAACTAGTTATCCTGAGTATCTTCCCAGAAAAAAACAACCTCAAAGAAGTTAAAGTGATTCTCATTTCATCTGGATTTGCTTTAAGATCCTGGTTGAATCTGGTCCTGTATAAGGTGACGATAGGAAGTAGGAAGACAAATTTCAAACTTGCACTCACTGCAATAATGCAGAGATCTTTGACCCAAGTGGACTAATTTTGATTATAAAAAAAACAGGTAATCCAGCCAAACTAAACGCAAGGCAGGCACAGGTATAAGCAACTTTTGTTACACAGAGCACTTGCAAAGAGGCTGTCCTTTCTATTCCTACTCTAAGCTCTGCCCTTGAAAACTTTCATGTTACTGCCAGACAATTTCCTACCCTGAGCTCCTGCTACTCAGTTATGGATTAACTGGCTGATAGTTCCTTGTCATCAGCCAGAGAGACCAAGCATTTTAAGAGAAACAGACTTGCATAATGTGGTTGCTATGATAAATGATTCCCTCAGCACCATAAAAAATATTTATGGTCCCTAACTAACAATTTAAAAATAAAGTAAATTCTTTACTTCTTTCCTTTTTTTTTTCCCCCCTTACAGAAGAAAAAGGAGGTCACTTGATCTGTAGCATACATTTCCCCCCCTATTTATTTATTTATTTTTACTACARGTCTGCCAAGCCGTGTGGTTTCTCTGTTGCACAAAGCCTTGGCCCCTTTTGAGAAACAAATCAAATGAACTACATTTCCCAGAGTCCTCTAGCAAAACAGCAGCATACACTGTCTGAGGAAACATCTCTTTGGCCAGATTAAGGGTTTACCAGCTTTTGCTCCACCAAGCTGAGCTTTTGGTACGTTGCAAATAACATTTTGCTCGTTGCAGCTCCTGTGATTATGTCATTGCACTTTTTCAAAGGAACTAAATTTGTTGGGAGGCCTATCAAAATTAGAGAATGGCAGGGCTTCATGAAACTAGAAATCATATCAGTTGGTTCTCTGCTACACTGACCAGGTGATTTATTTGCCCTGCAAGATAAATAAAAATATTCTCAAGTCACTCAACTCCATTCTGTCTTAATAATGTCACAGCATGAGTGAAAAAGTACAGTACTTTAGGATGCCCTTTCATCCAATCCTGCAATTCCAGATACATTAGAAACTCCAAGTGTTTTAGGAATACTGGTAAAGGCTATTTCCAAATATTTTTAAAATATTAGCCGTCAAAAAGTGAAACAGATTAAAACGTGATTTATCTTTCATTCCATTATTGATCTGAAAAAAAAAAATCAACAAAGTGGATCTCAAATTTCTTTTTTGATATCTGATCGTTTTTCTTAGTTTAAGAAAACTTCACTTTGAGCAAAAATTACATTTCTGGCATGTTTGTTAATTGAGACAGCTGTTTTATCTCACTGTAGGATTAGGCACCACCAAGGCTATTATGAGTAGCTTCACACTGAGATTCTGTAGAWATCTTTTCATTAATTTTAAATCTCTGGCAGCAGCCCTGCATCATTGTCTGCACTGGTCCTTGGGCTACTTTAAGGTAGAAAGTTCCAGAATTCTCTATATCATTTTCTAAAAATGAACATTTTCTGCTCACATGCTTGGTTTTTATTTTTTTTCCCTCCTCCTTATTCCTATAGTATATGTAGAACAAACACGTTTCTTCTGAAACTACCTCATACAGGTCTGTCTAGGGCAAGCTGAATCAAGTCCCTTTTAGATCATCTCATCTACTGGAATCACGAACAGTATCTGCCTGACTCTTGGTGGATCGCTCTCCTCCAGCCCTGGGGTAATAAAAACCACAACTGAAGACTTAACTTACTTTGATAACTTCAAATGAATACATTTGTATTTATTAAAAACCTAATGAWATGGATCCATACTTCCAGAGTGCTTAAAACCATCATTTGAACTAACCATAAATATCTGGTCCCTGTTTGACCTTGGGTGTTGTGAAAAGCTCAGGGTGGGAGAGCGACTCCRCTTTCTGTCTAGAAACAAAGAAAGGAATCTTTCCAGGACATTACAGTGGTTACAGTGCAATGTCTTTTTCTTAAAAAACAGAGATCCTTGGCACCAGCACTACTATAGAACTGTATGAATGGAATTCACAGACAATACTGCAGTGCCCTATGAATGGATCTGCGGTGTGGAAGGGATTAGCCAGAACTCAGTCAATCTATGCATCTAAATGGCTTTGCGCTCACCATTAGCCCAGATCAAAGCTAATACAAAGTCTGTAATTCCCAGAGGAAATTAGCTGGTTGGTGGTTGTTTCCTTGTTCGAAGCACGAATACTTTCCAGACAAGTCTTTTCTGACTTCTCTTTCTCGGTGGCACCCTTGGGAACTGTAGGCAATCTGTTATTGTCAACTGCTAAGAGCTAGAATATATTTGATCATTCTTGTAACACCCAACAAATCAATCCTTTCTTTCCAAAGACAATGCCAATACTGGGGAAAAAAAAAAAAGGTGTCATATGAATGTCCTGCAGAACAGACTTAATTCCTATATAGAGAAAACCCCTCACAAGCAAATCCCTCTTGCCCAACTCCATCCATACTTCTCTCAGGTTCTCTTAACATTCTCTTCCTCCATTAGGGCTGCCTGCATTTATCAAAGCTTAGAAGAGAGSCTCAGCACTAACTGCTTTAAGAAGGATGGGCCAGACAAGATGCAGAGATACCCTAGTGATGAATAAAAGGGCTATTTCTCTTAGTTGCAGCCTGGAGCTGGATCACTGCACCTCACTATGCTTCATGGTGCAGACATGCTCTTATACTCTCTGCTTATTGGTGCAGTTAATAGTAATAGTAATAATTATAAAAGTCATACATGTATCAAAAAAAATTTTGAGGGAAAAATTTGTGTTCATGTAAATTGAAAGCCAAGCATTGTCAAAACAACACAATAATACTGAATGATATTGCCAGCCCTTAGGGTCCCATGCTTGAAAACTAGAGGTATGATGACTACACACACACACACTCCTTACCCCAGCTGGTATGCTCCCTGTGAGTCTTTATTAATTTATGTGTGGCTATTTTGCTTCTGGATAAACACTGCGGAAATGCTGCAACATAAACAACATGTAAGATAAGGCCATTCAACCTACCCATGACTCTGCATTCAGAAGAATTCAAACCCATGTATACAGAAAGAAGGTACCCGGGAATGAAGCAGGAAATCTGGAGCACTGATGAAGATGGTCAAAACACATTGCCTTCTCCAGCAGCCAGAGAAATTGAATAATCCCATAACAAAATGCACCCCAAAGAAGAGGGCAAGCCACTTTTGCAGTGTCTGACCGCAACCTTAGTAGTTTTGTCGAGACCTTACTAGGTCAAAACAGTCCTTGAAAAATTCTCCAAAAGGAAAATCCCTCCCTCCCTTTCCAACTATTTTGCCTTCCTCAAAACAGCATCTTTTACCCCCTTCACCACCCAGGCCTTCAATTTTATTAGCACAGCTGCCTTCACTCCTAACCAGAGGGCAGGATAAGCCTACAGTTACTGTACACTAAACAGAAACACCTGTGACTCTCTTTTTCATATACATTCATATATATACATATATTAGCTATTATTTCTTTTCTTCAGAGCACTAAGTTCCATGTTCGGAAAAGGAAAATAAATCCCTGTTCTTACATTCTCTCCCACACCCCCCACGTGGTCTTGACAGACAAGCACAGACGGTGCAGCAAATATTTCACTTCACTTTATTTTAAAGAAAAGGAGAGAGGGGGGGAAGAGAATTCTTGTGGCATTCCAGAGGTCCCTGGACACTCATTCCAAATGCCTGAGTTGGGCCCTGGGTGAGTTTCAGTCTAAAAGAGAACCTGGGTTTCTAGGCAGACATCCAAACTCAATACAGACACTTTTTTTTTTCCTTTCTAAACCAGTTTAAAAAAAAAATTAAGACCAAAAGAGAAATGGATGAAAAGCATAGAAAAGAAAGAGAGAGAAGTGGAGGGGCAGAAGAGATGACTGAGGTAACAAAAAATGTGTGCAAAAGGAACAGTGCAAAGGTTTATGTGCAAGACAGAGAGCAGTAACCGTGCAAGAAGGCAGCTTCCATTATAGCCATGAATGAATGGTGAGAACAAACAGGCCACCATGCCCTCTTCAACAGTCGTTCTTTCCAGGGTAGAGAAGACTGTATGGGGGGCTCTTTCTCACTGGGTTCTGTTCACATTGGCTCCAGACTTCCTTTTCCTTGATGCAAAAATGAGGGCAAATCTGGCACAACAGCCCTGGTGATGTCTGCCTCTGGCTTCAAGAAGATTGGGTCCCACTGCTGCTCTGCTGAATCAATAGTACCCTCCGACCTACTGCTGATGAATCTAACATGCAGCTTGGTCACCACAGATGTGCTGTACTGCTAGACAAYTGGAGAAACTCCCTCAAAACAGTTACTGACTCCTGTTGACTACTAAAAGTCACTAAATCACTGGCTTCTGTCACCGTGTGCTTCACAGCATCARTCATTATGGCTGCCTTTGGCAATTAAGTTCTTACCTCACTCAGTTTAGCCCAGTTGAAGGATTTCAGGGGGTGTGAAGGCTGCGGGATAGACTTCTTCTTCAGGCTGGTGCCACTGCTGCTGAAGGTGCTTGTTGGAGGGGGAGCCATCCCCATGCTGAAGAAAGGTGGTGCTCCTGGTGGGGGAGGAGGTCCTCCTGGAGGAGGTGGTGGAGCAGGAGGAGGGGGACAACTGGAGAAAGGCAGAGGGGGTGGCAGTGGAGGCGAATTCTCTGACATGAGAGAAGAGGACAAAGCTAATGGGCCACCAGGAGGGGGTGGCGGTGGGGGTGGGAAAGAAATGCTGCCACCTTGCTGAAAAATAAAAAAAAATAAAAAAAAAATAAAAAAAAAGACACATAGAAAAAGAAAGCAAACAGTTTAAAGATAAAATAACTCCATGTTGCCAGCTGATGTGATTTTATTGCAAGTCTCAAAATATTTGGTGTTTTCTTTAAAACCTCCTGCACTCAAAGCCCTGCAATAAAGGGAGGAATCTCAGCTTTCATTTAAGAGAAAGTTTCAAGCGCTTAAAGCTGTGGAGAAGAGCTTGAAAAAAAGGAACCATAAATGGCTCAGAAAAGCAGAAAGGTAGTAAAAGAAGCCAAAATATATTATTTTCTCCTTATGTATGAAAAAAAAAGATAAAAGTTCAATATTGTAAACTTTTGAACTCCTGGGTTTTGAACCCGAGGGTTTGAAATACTGAATACCTGTGATTAAGACTACAGTAACACAAAGTGGGAGAAGGGAGGAGGGAGTGAATCCCGTTTTCTGCAGTGTCCTGGTAATCAAGGCTTAGGCAAACTATGACAGATGCAGCACCAAGCAGGAGACAGCATCTGCAAATGTCACTTCTGCAGTTACAAGGCAATGCAGACCCTCTTGCATGCAGACGCATGACATGGGTTCTGTTTCTCCACTAAAATCCACTTTCATATCTGTGAGACTTCTCTTTGTTCTACTAGAATGACAATCATGGCCACCTATTACACCCACTCATAGTAAAAATTATGGTTAGAGGAGGACACATGCACCTCAGTAATTCTCAAATATCACAAAGAAAGGGCTGAGGAAAAGGAATGAAATATCCCATTCCTGCGTTATCCTTTCTATACCACTTGCTCAAGTAATATGGTGTCTACTGAAAGTCTAAGCAGCTTATAAGCATTTGTATTTGTGGCTGCCTGGTCAGGCTCTCCCCTGTACAGGCCACAGGAAGATTTTCACTCATTATATGTTTTTCTTCATCATTTGCTAGTTAGCAGGGTTTTTTAACAAGGACAGGAAGAATCCCAGTCTCATACCGAGAACTCATTAAGTTGGGCTACCAAGTCGTTCATCTGGTCCCGCGTCTGGCGCAGCTCCAAGGATTCCTTCTGTAGCTTGTCCTTCATTTTGTTTAGCGTCTTCATCATTTCATCTTTCTCTTGGGTCTTTGTCTCACATTCCCGTTCCTTCTTCTCTAGCCTGCTCATTAGCTCGGCATGATCTAGGAGGAAAAGGGAAATAGAGTGGATGAAACAGAACTCATGAACAACAGTCCCCCAAGGTGACTTAAGTTACAGTGGAGTAAAACCAACATAATTCTGTTAGTTCAACTATGGGCAAGAAATAAGAGCAGGGAAACAAAAATGAAGCTAATTGTCTTGACAGTGATCTTCAGTGATTAAGATATTGAGACAGTGGTGTCTAATCTTCACTTGGATTGAGGAAAGTTTGAGGGAAGCTCTGTCCTATGAACCACTAAAACTGATCGGCATGAGACACAGGAAAATGCACTGGGAGAAAGAAAGCAGGACTAGTCCATGAAAGAAAACACTGGACAGTTTGTTCTGCCCACCTCTTTCTGTGACTGAATCAGGATTTTCCTCTCTCACTTCTCCAAAAAGAGCAGGAATACTCACCTTTCCGGAATTTCTCTGCTTGATCCCTCCACTGCTTGACTTCATTTTCGTTCACCAGCCTGGAAGATGGAATCAGGTCATTTAAGCTTGCTTGGAGCTACCCAGCTCAGAGAATAAGTAGCTATCATGTGTAGTAATCAACAAAAGGCAACCTGATGGATTTTCACAAGTTTATATAGAATCATATCAATGGTCAGTCCAGTTCCAGRTCGCCCAGTCCCTCATACAGTCAACAGGTAATATTACAAATGTGATGTCTTATGCTCAAAGCCCTAAAAAGAACTAAAGAACCCGAAGGAAAAAAATCCTGACATTTTTGTGTTGAGGCAGTAAAAGTTAAGTCAAAACTGCCAATCTACTGATATTTAATGAGAGAAGTCATAGCTAAAACCCCTGTTGCTTTTATGGGTTACAAATTATCCTACCCTTGTTAGAAGGCTGAATTACCACTCTTCTTTTTTTTTTTTTCCCCCTACTTCAGTGGTTCTATTTTTCTTTCTTTCAAGGAGAAAGGAGGGTTATCTGTTGGGTAATATATCAGTTACCATGCAATGCTCATATCTCATRCTGGCACAGCTATTTCCTATTACTGACAGAAAATATGCAGGGCATGCTAGGGATTGATTAGATATGCAAACTGAGGAGTAGCTATGAAAGTAGAAGTTCTTGATATGAAGACAAAGATCAACATCAACATATTTTTCCATAATGAGAAATCAGTTTTAATTTTGGCTCATGTCTGTAACAGTAGGGACTATAAGACTTTTAATATAAGAGAATTTGGTTATATATGAGGTTTATGTTCTGTGAGAATGCCCCTTGCAGTGGATAATCCAGCATGGCAATGGGTCATGAATTACCTGCAGAGGTAGATGTATGGGATGCAGAATCTGAAAGTTAAGCTAAAAAAGGACTGAGAAAAAGGGAATTGAGATGAGAATCAGCATATGTAGCTAGACTTCTCAACTGATACCTACTACATGAAAAAAAAAAAAAAACGGTAGAACTCTTGGTCAATTTTGTGGGCAACTGCATGTAGACACGTTATAGAGAGGTAAAAGGTGGCATCCCTTACATGAAGGCTGCTATCCACTATCTGAAATTGTTTTAAAGTACGTGCTTATTAATGGGGAATAAGGTGTAAGTAGAGATGACCACATTTTTTGAAAATGTCAATGCAATCTTTCATCAATATTTTGACAGAAGAAAGACACATGGGAAAACCTCATTATATTATTGAGGGTATTGGAACTTAAAAGGCAAAAGTAAGGATTTTCCTGAAAAATACAGGCTAGTTGGATGTAATTTGGAATAAAGCCAAGTTCAGAAGACTAACAAAAAATATGAATCTGTAATTAAAAAATGAAAATTCTCAGTTATGATATTTTATTTGCTAAATATTTACATAATTATTATATTTTAACACCTGTGTAGCAATTAAAGATAATAGTGCAGCTTACATTTTAATTATATTTTTGACATTGAAATTTTCCAGCGGGGCTATATCTGGATCATCTCCTCGCTCATCCTGAAGAACAATTTGTTGCAGTATTCGGTCCAACAGCTGCCACTGCTGAAAATTTCCTCCATTCCTCTTATCTGTACGGAAAAAAATCAGCTCATGAGTTCTTCCATTTTCATGCCAAAGTGTGCAGACCTACCACCAGACTGGCATTCCTTCCTTTCTGTTTCCTATCGTAAAACCCTAAAAAAATAAAACATAGAACACAGGACTTTGCACTGTGCTAGTGGCATATCAAACCAGAACAAGATCGGCATGTGCAAATCTGTGCCTAAGTTGCACATTCCGGGTGTGGGACCCTTTTGGTAACTTGCACTTTAAACCAGCTACCGCAGTGACTGGTACTTTCTGGGGCTTGATATTTATTTTTGGTACTTAGATAACATTGTGAATAGGCACTACAAAAAAAACTTCAGATTTTCTGCCTGCATACGCAGTTACTTGAAGGTCAAAGAAATTCATCTGGTATAAAAATTCATAAAAATATGACCAAAAGGTGTGGAGAAAAAAGACGGAAATGGATCAAAAAGGAACTGATTCCATAGACAGCAAATGGAATAGCCAGGGAAAAAAAATCACTTTAGGTCCTTGAGTTTTATAATCCGGACCTTCAATTGCTTTTAAATTGCTTCTATATAATTCTGCGCTCTAGCCTAGCAGGATATGATCCTTCTGMCACCAATAATATTCTAGGTCAATATCCAAAGCTCAAAACCTAAGGATTGTCTAAAATAATAGTATCAAGGAGATCAATTGGACAAAAAAATGCTTAAATTTGTGCATGGGAATACTTCTAAGTGCCTGATCACATTACCTCCTGAAAAAGCATATACAGTATATATCTCCCTCTTGTTCCCATCTTAGTTCCTCAGTTTGACTGCTCAAATATGGCTGAAAGTAATCAAAGTCAATGAAAGTCMTCCCCTGACACCTATGAAGATTAAGGCAGGTAGTTCTGTGGTCCTCTTGCTGTGCCCTGTTTTGGTTGCTACACTCTGAAATCATAACTGAATTATTTCATCTGACAGTTATCAAGTAGATTCCTATCACCTCTCTTGAAAACAAATGCCAGTSTTATTTTTTATTTTGCATTTGGGAGCCTTCCACTGATGCACTGCCATGAGACACTGGCCAAAAAACTTGTAGATTTTTTCAGTGATAGAACAGCTTTCATTTCTGTATTGCTTCTCTGAAAAGTTCCTCACTGCATTTTGTTAACATTCAAAATGGTGCCTATTTCTGGGAATTCCTGCTYTGGAGCACAAGAGCTCTTTCTTTTTCAAAGCTTCTAATTTAAAGCCATTAAAAGCTCTGTCATTGACTAATTGGAATGCCTCCAGCTACTTAACTTTATTTGCAAATGCAGAGAGGTCAAACTGCTGCTTTATGTATTGCAACAAAATTGGCTGGCTAGCATCAGTGGCAGATACCAAATCTCTTAAGCCACTGTCAAGATCTCAATGAAAGACAAAAAAAATGTGTATCCTGGCATCTGTCACCCCTTACCTATATACCAAAGTTTCCCATTTTTCCACTGCCCCTTGCTCTGGGGAATAGTGATGTACTCACAAGGCATCTGCAAGCAGTGCTGGAGGATGGATAACAAATAGGGATAGGCATCTGTATGCTTCAATCTCTTCTTGATCAGCTCAAACATCTGAGAGGCGCTTTTTGTATCAATGTGGATCTGAAGTGAGAGAAGGCAGTGAAAGAAAAAGTGAGACAAAAAACAGGCACAGTGAAAGCCTGGCTAACTGTGAAAGGTCTGATCAACAGAGACAGGCAAACTTTCAGCAACTGGACTGTTGCAAAGTTACTTGCAACGTCCAGCTCCAGTGAGGAGGCACATAGGACTTTGCGATGACCACTGACAACTCAACTCCAATAAGGAGAATATTCTCCAAGGGATGAAAAATTGGGAGGCATGCAAAGCCACCAAAAGCTTTCTGGAGCAAACAAAACATTTGGGTTCTAAAAAGTAGTGACACAAATAGCAGAAAGTAAGCAGAAAAGGGCTGAATGTTCTGTATTGGTGTGCAGCAGAGGCCAGTCACGGACAAAAAGGAAATTACATCATTTTCCTGAGCCCTACAGTCCCTTCCTGTGGCTAGACGTTGTGGAAACTGCCTTTACTGTATGCTTGTCTTCACTGATTGTCAAAGCATTGATCTTCTCTATAACCTCCGAGGTGACAACCTTCAGAAGAATTTCCTGAGTTCTATCAAGTAAAGTAAAAAGAGTCCAAGCTTCACCTATGGTCTTGCGAAGAGAGTGTACAAATCTAGAATGCATCTGTATCATCAGGATTGAGAACATGAGAGCAGTGTTGAGAACCTCCTCCACTCCTGAACTTTCAGCCAAGCAAAAGAAATAAGTCTTTGTCAAAGATACTTGGCAGAAGCTGTGTCTGTAATCATTGTTTTCATTGTTCACACATCACAGATCCCTACTTGTTAAATGAGAAACAGTGAAAACAAGAGCACCAACCACTCTCAGCAGCCAAAGCCAATCATTGCAGTCAGGGAATGCAAGGGGAAGTTGCACAAAGGATCCAAAGCAGATGGTTCAGCTTTGGCAAGTTCAGGTACTCCGGAGAAAACTTACCAGATCAAACCTCTTGGCAAGCTCCAGGTCATCTTCGTTTCTGACCATCTCAAAGAAATCTAAGTGCCTAAAAGAAAATGGAAAAACAAAACAAAAACAAAACTGCCAGTGTTCACTGCATAATTCTGACTTCAAGTAAACCTGCCACTGCAGAAGTAGTAACACCTCATTTCTGCTAGYGGACCTGGAAATCAGCAAGTCTTTTTTACATGAAGTGTTGGACTATGTTTTAAGGCAACTCATAAGGGTCAATGACAGAAAGAAATGGCTGGCTGACGTACARGTGCGCTGTAATCCCCATGCTAAGGCACAGTGCTGAGGTAATGGCTGTTACAATTGCATATAAAATAAGAATGAGATGCAATGTCTGCAGTGATGATGCATTTTGAAAAAGCACACACCATGCTTGTTAACTAGATAATTTGAGCCATTTGCAATTTGTTTCTTTTACAATGTGGACCAGAGATGCATTTAGTTAAACAACAGGCTTCAGAGATACCTGTACATTTGCCTACCAATGAGCACAGCTGTGTATCTGTCTTGGGATTTGGGACAYTCATGAGACACATGTTTAACCATGGCACCTGGACTTCCCTTGCATGGAGACCAGAACACGGCAGATGGTCTGGGAAAGACATGGCACATTTCCCTGGCCTGACCTGGCACATAGTCTATGTAACTCCGGCATTTGGGATCCTCTCAAACTTCTGTATCATCCGTATCATTATGATCTGTGATATCCTCAAGTGCCCCTAAGTGCCTCCTGAATACTCCTTGTTACTAGCCAGAGAAACAGGGATGKTTCATGGGCTAGATTCTATTCTTGGCTACAACAGTATAGATCAAAAGCAACACTACCACTGCAGCTCTGTGGCAAGCCATAGACATATATTACTACAGTCTTTTCCTGTAGCATTACCATATAGATATATGCCCCCATTTGTTCAAAGATGTAAAGCCTCTATTTACAAAAAGCAGCTGGTGTTAATCTGGTGTTTATGTAAAATTTATCACCTTACAGCAGCTCCTGATATTGGATAATTGAAAAAAACAAAACAAAACAAAAAACAACCTAGAGGTTAATGCCTTGAAAGCTGCAGACATAGACATGATTCTTAGTTTTCCACCATATACTTGGGCAAACTAGACACTTCTGTCTAGCAAGTCCTTGCAGATCAGTCCTGCTCTATAGAAAAGGGAGGAGATAGACAGTCCCCATCCACAGACTATTCTCTGAAAGTGTGTCTTACCTGTCCAATGTGGCATTCTCGTGTCCTCTTAGCTTGTCAATGACAGGTTGAATTCCCAGCATTAGAAACTCATATCGTAGGTGTAATCGGAACTCCAAATTATCCTTAAGGATTGAGGAAAAAACAACATAATAGGTTCCTTTTTTTTTTTTTTTTTTTATGCACTTAAAAACTTTTAGTGCAATTAAAAAGATTTGCTTAAAAACTCAATTCTTCCCTTTTTTAACATCCGTCATCCAGACACTCAGATCACACCCCTGCAAACTGTGATCCCTTATCCTAAATGTTTCTAAATAATCCTACCATCCCAAGCTGAAATAACTAAAAATTAAGGCCTTTTCCCCCGTTTGCCTTAAAATGCAATCCTCATGTGCCTAGAATGAGTTTCAAGCATCCAGTAAGAAGGACAGCAYACTCCATGTTGCTCTGCAAAGACTGAAAGTCATTAGTGTTTAACCTGCTAGTCAACTGGACATCTTCTATGTGGTTACAGATGCACAATACTGCAGATTTCAAGTAACATTTTCAATTAATTAAATCAGCTTAAGCTATTCTCCTGATTCAAAAGGAAGTGATATTAATGAAGAAAAACAAGCCAACTGAAATTTTAAAAATATTCCACTTTGATTTTTGGGGGTTAAAATATCTCAAATCATTTCTGCATTGTAAACCAAATTTACTCTGCGCATATATAAAAAAAGAGCAAGTAGAACAGAATAATAAAGAAGGGCTTCTTGCTACAATTTTCTATGTTGCATTGGAAGAGGCTAGGAATGAAATAATAGGGAAGGCACTGATGGACGGATATTTACAATTTGCCCTTTTTCTACAAGTCATATTCACTCAAAAATACAAGCTTTGTGAGTTAATCTGCTAGCCATTCTCGGGTAAACTACTTGAAGAACAACATTTTAGATGGGATTTCCAAGGCAACAACTCACCTCACCAGCACCTGCATTCAGAACTGCATTGATAAAGGACATGATGGCTGTTTTGAGGTTCACTTCATCTCGATAACGCCCCATGCTTCGGTCTAGCTCATTCAACAAAGTCTGAAACAACAATGGGCAGTGTTAGAAGATACCATCCACTTCCTTGCACCATTTTCAATACTGTTCATGAAATCTGCAAACAGATATAGTTGTGTAAAAAGTAACTTTTTTCAAGGAATCATCTTGGCAATTTGGGCTATGTCATCAAAAAAAAAAAAAAAAAAAGAAGAAGAATATTGATAGGAATAAAATGTCCACATGATCCTAAAGAGAAAAAAAAAATTCTAAAGTAAACTAAAAAACCAAATGCCCTTTAAAATCTCTGTCAACATAATGTGAGAAAGCTTCCTAGTCAGCTAACTGTGCAGAGAATATGACAGAGAGTTTATACAGAAAAACAGAAAAACATCATCAGATACATATTCCCTTTCTACTTATGCCATTCACATAATTTTCACAATTTTTTTTTGAATGTCAGTAGGYTAGATTGCACTTGCAGATACAGTTATACCTGCATATACAGAGGTACAGTTCCTCCTTGTTCCTTCACTGGTAACCAATGACCTGRTCTTCACAAGCCCCTTTTAGGAATGTGCAATTAACAAAAATATCCCCTCACAGAACTCTTATAACTAAAAAGCTGAGTTACAAAGCTAAAGTGAAAAGTACAGTTAAATCCAAATTTCCATGTTATGTCCCCCTACTGAACAAACAGCAAATCGCATTTAGCACAGACATGCTGTTGGTCTAATCTCTATCCATTTCTTCCATTTCTGGATCCCCAGAAGTATATTCAAGGCAAATCCAGTGTGTGTGTGTGTGTGTGTGTGTGTGTGTGTGTACAAACACTACACAGAATGACAGAGATGCTACCATAGTCTTGTGAAAATCAGGAGACAGAGGAGGAAAAGAAAAAGACTAGAAAATGAATGCCAGTAACGTGTGCCTTAGCAAGGACTAATGCCATCTGAGTATTTCCAGAAGAGTTTATATATAAAAGTGCTTAGCCTTGGAAGCAACTGTCTGTTTCTAGCTTTGTGCTGCTGATCTTCTCTAATCAGTTCRTAATCCGAGGGCAACTTTCCTCACTGGAAGAATAACAAATTCCACTTGGGATCTGCCAGTTCAATTGCATGCATCTCACACACAGATATGTGTGTTGCTCATAYCATAGAAATGTCAGAATTGTTTTACTCTTCCAAAGAAGTCTTGGCCATAAAGGGAGAATGGAGACAAAAATAGCTTGTTAGTGTCCAACCCATCACATCCACCTCTATAACATTCTGAAGCTATGATGCTGAGTAATGAAGTTGTTTTTCCTTTAGTCAGCCTTCTGTCTCTGTCTACTGAAAGCTTTCATTCATAGCTAAATCTTTCCCACGCCAGTCATCAGTTTCATGGGTCTGTCCTGTTTCCTGTAGAATGTGGACACGACCATGCAGGCAGTATGTCCCTAGAAGCAGAAGGAGTATCCTCCTTGCTTCACGTGATCCTTCGCTTGCTTTTATGCAAAAATCTTCTCAGCCATAAAACACTGCTACTGGCAACTATTGTTAAACCTCTCCATAATATGTCTACCTTTGCCCCACTGCAAGTTCAATTTCATAAACCTTTTCTCGCATCTTCTAAATTGCCCATCTGGCACCTGTAAATGCCCCTGGTCCTGGCATTTGAACTTTGACCAAATCCATGATGTCCCAGCAGCCATGTTACAGCCAAACACTTCTTCAAACACTCCTAACCCATTTTCCTTGAAATAGGAAGGAGCCTTACATAAAAACACAATAAATGCCCTGGTTATTAAGACTGATAGTCCATCCAGTCCAGCATCCTATCTCTGACAATGAGCATACAACACTCAATTTAAGGAGACTTACTATTTAAGAGGCAGACTTTTTTTAAATTCACCAGTAAAAATAAATTGTTCAACTTAATAAACATGCAAAAGTGAAATAAGTGAAAGAATTTCTTTCCATTACTTTCATATTTGTCAATGAAATCCAAAGCACTCAGATCTTCTTGGAAGGACTTAAGTAGTCATTCCTTTAGAAGCATCAAAAACAAGTCTAAATTGCTTTTCTGCTTTTAGTTAATATGTCTTCTTTTTCTTAACGGGCCTCCCTTCTACCATATATTCTCAAAGATTTTAGAGAACACTGGAATCTATGCAGTACCATTCCAGACACAGCATCCACATGGACTGAAGGATGACTAGTTTTCTATTCCCTATTTCAGAAGGCTCTAATAGGAACCAAATGCAGATAGGACAAGTGAAATTCAGAGCGAGAGCAACAAAAATCTTGGGGTGCACTAAGCTAATTAAAGAGCATTGCATCCTCATGCAATTGTTCAGCCCTAGAAAGAAGCACTATCCGGTCACACAGTTCCTAAAGATCAGAGTCTACACCCACATGCTGTGGCCGAATTCCAGTATCCCTAATGCTTTGTAAATGGCTGAGGTTCAAGTCTTCACTTGAACATTTCCTGTGAAAGAGGTTTCACTACACCTCTTGGCAGCCAGTTTTGTGGCCTAATTGATCTTATGGTTAGAAAGGTTTTTCCTACTATTTAAGCAAAACTTTCCTCACTTAATCCCATTATTCCTCATCACTGACATCCAATAAGGTTTCATTCAATATCCTGCAAACCTCAAAAGGCTTTGGATGATCCTGGAGAGGGAGAAGCAAATCAAGTGGGAATAAAGATGTTGATTTGTTCCCCTTTAACTCCTCTCTTACAATTTCAAATTGATCAGATCTGTCTCTACAGATCACGCTGATGATCCTATACTGATGGTGTTTAATACAAATCAGGCAATGGGGCTCTAGAAGGAATGTTCCTGATGTCCACCTTTTCAGGTGACCGTATCAAGCTTCCTTTATTTACAGAATCACAGTGTGTTTGAAGTGGGAAGGGACCTTTAGAGATCATCTAGTCCAAACCTCCTGCTCAAGCAGGCACACCTAGAGCAYGTGGCACAGGGTCACATCCAGGCAGGTTTGGAAGATCTGCAAAGAAAGAGACTCCACAGCATCTTTGGGCAGCCTGTTACAGTGTTCTGTCATCCTCACAGTAAAGAAATTCTTTCTTATATGGAGATGAAACTTCTTGCATTTCAAGAAGGGTCCTTCCAGCCTGGACACTGGAATGTCCTAAAATACCTTTCTAAGCCAGTTCAACATCCATAATTTTACAACATTCACTTGAGTTATAAAAAGGCATCTTTAAAAATATGTCAAAATTCAATGCATGCACTCTACAGGAGAAATAAAGGGATGTAGCAAGCATATCAATAATAAGAAGGGCAACAAACTGTGGAAGAGAGAACATGCCTCTGTTGCAAAGAATGTCAATCACAAAAAAGGCAATGCAAACATGAAACAGGAGGCTCTTCATTCACAATTTTCAGAGCACTTTAGGGATCTCCGTTTTCACAATAAAGGCACCTGAGAAACTCAAGATTTTTTTTTTGGTCTTGCTTTTTTAAGGAGCAGAGTAGACTTTGTAGGCAAAGAAGCACATTTCAAACAGAAATTGGATGAAGCAAAGGCAGAGCTTTTCAAGACTGCCTTGTAAAAGGGAAATTATCTTTGTATTATTGTGGCATTTGAATAAAGATGAACAAAGGCTCTCTCCATTAATTCACATTAAAAACACACACGCACAATAAAATAGAAGTACCTCTTTTCCATATTATTTCAGCACAACTAGAAACAGTGTAAACTAATCTTCAGTTCATACAAGCTACTAGAGGAATCAGGGCCTCTTGGACAACCACCATCATCGCTTCAACCAAGGAAGAATGGTATATTGGTGAGGTGACTCCAATGTTTAGGAGCTACAGTTTAATACACAGCAACAAATTGATTGACCCTTAAGAAGGTGCCCAGTTCAGTAAGAGGAGAAATACTGTAACAACAGGCAGCAGTAAAATAAAATAAATAAAATACAATAAAAACCTGTCGATAACCTACTGACCTACCTCAAGGTCTCTCAGAATAAGTGAGTTTCCTCTCTGTGCTCTGAATCAGTGATACCTAAGGCAACAACTGATAAGTATTGATGCTCCACAAATTATAAGTGGTATCTTTAAGGACCTCCACTGTTGATTATTTAATTTACACCTCTTGCAATATCCTTGCATAGTCTATAAAATGAGGACAGAGCCTCCTGAATTTCTGTGGCTTCAGCTTCTAGGACAAAACTAATAACAGCATTCCAAAAATCTCATTGAGTAAAAGTATAAGTGGATTAGCATGTTTCATTTAACACAGCATTTTCCATTTTTAAGGCAAAACATGTGAGATTTTAAATTAGTGTTAATTGCAGGTGTTCGGATCTTGATGATAAGCTATCTGAGGAAGTATTTGATTCTTATCCTAAACAACAAAAAAGCCTTTTTACTGCCTGGCAATGTTGCAATAAGTGCATTATAAAAGTAATTATCTGAAGAGATGCATCTTCCTGAATATTTTTGGCAAAGTATGCTGCCTATACCTGGAATCTTGTCCTTTCTGCAGCATAGACCTGGTAGTGAAGCATTGCTTGCAAGACCTTCTTGTGGCCGTCTGGTACCAAGCAGACAGCCCCTAGGATCTCCAGCACAGCAATCTTGGTCTTGATGTTCTCAGTTCGTAAGCTCTGGGAGATGATGTTGATACTCTCTGGATGAGCTAGGACATGAGCCCGTCCTTGGGAGTTGTTCATCAGTGCCTTGATACACCCTATAACGGATGTGTGTATACGGCTCTCTGAGGTCTCATAGTCCATGCTCTTCAGGAAATTCAGCAAACAACTCAGGCCATCTAGCTCAATAAACCTGGTCACAAACCTGGAAAACAAATGAAGAAAACAGACCATGGGCATATTATTTCAAATATAAGCCTGCATCTATAATAAGCAAGTAGTTTTTAACCTAAGACCCACAGTAAACTCCGGAGTATTAAAAAGAAAAAAAAATGCCCAAAAGACTTGCTAATACTGTTGTATCATACATTTTCAGGATTACATTATACTGCCCTACGACGCTACAACTTGATCCCTGTGTTCCATGCTGCAGGCACTACCTAACACCTGCTGTGGTCCACCCCAGTGGTTAATGCATTTTCAGGACTGAACTGATTCTTCCATATCCTTTCACTTCTACCGTGTAGATTTCATGCACTGATTTCACAATACATGTATAGAAGCATACTACATTTAAGAGGCATATGTTCTTCAGTGCATGTTTAAGACAAAGCTCTCAAAACGGCCCTGGCTCCTTTTCTTTTTTGTTCTGTTGGAAACGAAAGGACAGAATAGGTCTCCTGTCAGCCATGCAGTAGCAAACATACAGTAAAAATATCATAAATTAAGGAAATATAGAATTAATCAATTACCAAATGACACAACAAACACTAAATCTGCACTAGGACAAATTTCTTTTCAGTAATGTGAACACTAGTTTTCTGCTTCTATTCCGCTCTATCCTAACTACAGACCCATAAAAATTTGCCTTTTTTTTTCAGATGAACATTTCCACTGGGGATGGAAATAATAAAGGAGATTGTCTATTGGAACACTTTAAAATTTTGTTTAAAACCGCAATTAAAAAAAGATAAAAAAGATGGATGATAGTAAATAATTCAATTTGTTGCTGGAGTTCAAACTAGTGATTCCAGGAAAGTTCCATTCAGGTTTCCTAGAGGATTCAAAGAGATGGTAAGAGGCAAATCATGTCTCTAGACTACATTGTTTACCTCCTGCTTCCTCTAGCAGAGGCTGTTCAGGTACACTTCTTTAGAACTTCTGAACATAAAACCACATTAATTTCATTCAAACTTTCAATCTACCAAAAATCACAGCAACAATAATATGGCCATGACCATGCTTTAAGCACCATAATGTAGAAACCCCAAACAAATGAAAACATTGTTAACAACTGTCACCTCCATAACAAATTATGAGTACCAAAACGCTCTATCTTTGAGTTTTCCAGCAGTCTACTGGATACTTTCTTCCTCTTGAATACTTTCCACCATGCTGTCTCTACGTCACCTGCTCATAGTAAGTAAGAACATGTCCCTAATATGCACCACTGAGCATACTGAGCATCATACTGAGACACTCTCAACATATCTATGTTCTCTGCTCATGTCTCTATACCATCAAAACAAACATGAGACATACTTGGAGATCTCCTGGATAACATGGTTTCTCCACATATATTTCTGGCTGGCTATTTATACTACACACCACATGGGAAAGTCCAGGGCCTACCTGAAAGTTAGGCTTGCTGCACAGACGGATTTGCCAGCTTTCAGATGATTTGGGCCAGCAGTTTGACCAGAAACACGGCAAAGCCCAGTGCTTTCAACTATGTTTCACTTTGAGGTTTGAGTTTTGTTCAAAATTGAATTTCAAAGCGAATATCAGAGTAAGGGCAAGCACACACAGGAACATGTGCACACCAAAAATGAAAACAAGCTTTACCTGAACCCTGCTAAGACAACCTGCCAAGTTTCACACGGGTTTGATTGCACATTCATTGGACACATCATCTTCTCTACCTTAACAAACTATAAGAGTGAAAGCCCCACTGCACCCAGGCTAGAGAATGGGATCACACATCACGATCCAGGAATTTAGTAAGTGATTCAAAGCAGGTTATTATTTTAACTGCTTATATGAAGATTAAAAGTTAGTTTGATTTCTGTAATGTATGTATGTGCCAAACGAGAATGAAACAAGTGCATTCACGGCTGAAAAGAGTTGCTGCTGTTCACACTAGGGCTAGGCATTCAATGGGAACCAATAAATGCAAAATTCAGTTTGTTACCAAACACCGTGATACCAATGACTTCTTAACACTTGTCTAAGCCTAGTCCTGAAGAGCTGAACTGCCACCCTGGAAGGGTCAGTTTAAATCCTCCTTCCTCCTCTTCCCCCATCCTATATCCTAACTGTTCCTTCAAAATCCCTGGCAATATTCAACCTTTATCCATCTTTTTTAGCAAATATTTTGCTGTTGCTGTCAGTTACAGGGCTGAGATAAGGCTTATAATGGGTATCTTTCTGTAGACACAGAACTCTCTAGTGACGAAAAGAAAACTCCCCAAACAAAAAGGACAAAGGGGTTCTAAAATCTAGATTTTTCACTTGCTTGTATGACAAGACATACAAGGCACTATAACTTCTATTTATTTGGGCCTGCTGTGATGAACACATGAAAAAAGTGAAAGGCATCAAAGTCACATTGTCCTAATTAGGTACAATTTCTTAAAAATCCCTTGGCAGAGCAATTCTTCTAAGACTTTTTGGATGAGATCATTTTAAAAATAAGGCAGGCACAGAAAAGTGGTACGTGTTGCAGACCTTGATTAATGACATAATTTAAAACAATGCTGAGATTTTCCAGTATTCTTCCTAGTCCAAAGAGCAAAGAGTAAGCTGCACTACTCAATAGGAAGCAAAACTGGGAACCTTCCCACTTAAGCTGACATCAGAAGCAGGAACCAAATGATGATTTTTCACCTTCCTTTTCCCAAATGATTATTTCCCTATTATCCAGAAAAGCACAAATCATGTGCAAGGGAGATAATGGGAAAAATGACGACTGCAATTTCTGGGCCAAAAAATGCCCTCATTATGAGGATCTGTTTGGTGTGGTCATGGGTAGGTTAGGTCTGTGTAAATATCTGTAAAGAACAGAGACAGAAGTGGGAGTTTTGCTAAGTCATAATCCTCACAGTGTTTGGTGTTCATGCATCTCAGTGTCTGTAATTTATGTCTCAATGTCTGTGTACACGTGCTTACACACACACAAATATATGTATGTACAAACAAAAGCATACATTATTAAGGACCTTTTCCCTTACAGTATATGCATTTACAATTCTCATCCTATATGCCACATATATGGCAAAGTAAGGATTTGTTCTAGCTTGAAAAGTGTAAAGTTAGTCATATTTGCCAAAGTATTCTAACACATTCAAAAATCGAAGCATAAATAAAGCAGGGCATGCTTAAAAAGGTGCTAAACAAGCAAATTAAAGTCTAACCATACCTCAGACTCTCACCTGACCAGTTTAGCACACATTAAAAACAAGACCTTTCCTTCTTTCAAGTTTTAGTGAGTGCTAGTCAAAGTGCAGTAGTTAGTTAGCTCTAAAAACAAGCCTTTCATTCAAATATAGATGAAGCTTAAGAAGTAACGGCCCATTGATGGTTACAAATATAGCAGGGGACAGCCTCCCTGTGTGAAATAACGCAGCCCAGGAATGGCCAAAGGATCACATGCTGGGGGTGTGCAGACGGCAGGATGTTCCCACCCTAATAACAGCTAATGCTGCACTTTGCAATATCACTGCTGAAAATTTCAGCATAATGAATTTTTCCTGCTATGTACATAAATTATCATCTCCAGCATGCACTACTATGCAGAAAGGCTAAACCAAACAAAAGTAATGGAAGGTAAATCTGGGTAAAACAGGAGAAGAGCAGGCAGTACAGGAAATTACTGACGATGGTTTAATTGCTTCAGTCTAAAGAAGGTCCTTTTGTCTCCCTTCAAAAATGAAGGCAGAAGGACTTTTCTGTGGTTCCAGAAAGTTCATTTTTTTCCTGTCTCTTGTTAGTTTTTACTTTCACTGCACTTCTGAACCTCCATTTTTGGGCAACGAAATACCAAAAGAAAAGCTCTCCTCTCACTGCTTCTGTCCAACAGTTTGTCATCACACTTGTTTATAGTCATAAGTTTTTACAAACCTGAAAGAAAATCTGTTTCCTTACTAGATGCAGATGTGGGTTTTTTTTTTCTGTTCTTTAAGGTTGAGTTTGTGCCTGCATGCTGGGACATAACCTGGCTTCATTATTTGAGGGCAGTTTCTAAATATTAGAACAAAATGCACTTTTTCAAAGTGGCCCAGATAGTTGACCAGAGATGCTTCCATGTTTTCCATCATCACCTCTTCTCCAGAGGAGGAAAGAATGTGATTTTGGGAAGGTCTGTTTCAGTTGTGATGCTGTTAGAAATTGTGGGTTGGAATGGAGGCACAGCTTGGTATTATTAATATTCATTTTCTAGTAAAAGAAACAGACTTCTTCAGTATAATAAAAATGCAGAGAAATGGGCATTCTTCTCCTTTTGATTTCTTGGATAAAATAATTCAAGAAGAGGTACCTATTAGGAAGCTGTCAGAGTCCCTATATGCCCTATCATCACAAAATCATTCCAGTCAGCCCACCCTATACGGATTTAGCTTTTCATTCTCTGTTTCCATCAGATGCCTGATGAACGGAAGCAGCAAGGAAAACAGGACTTGATGTCCAAATTCAATGCTATGAAGACTAGTATTTTGAAGGTCTGGGTATAGTACTGCTTAGGAGAGGAATTTGATGGAGCTGAGGGCCCCTCTACTGCAACCTTTCCATCAAGAAGAAATTGGCTTGCTGATCAGGCATTGGCATGCAGCCCATTTGGCAGCTAACGAATTGAGTCGCTGGAAATTAGTTGAGACACAGGACTTAACTCAAAATTTGGCTTGGCTTAACTATTTAAAAAAAAAAAAAAGCCCCTAAACTATCGCCAGCGATTTAGAAGAGAACACTTTATGAGGCAGCTCATAGATGCTTGTACCGAAAGCTTGTTAGGATTATTATAAACAGATGAAGCAACAGCCTGTTGTCAAGGGGACCCAGCAGAAGTAAGAAGGTCTGATCAGCAAACTTTGGCTAAAGGCATTTCTCTCTTCTTTCCCTCTTTTGCCTCGTTCCCAAGGAGGAGGCCAGACTGTCCTATTGAAAAAGAGAGTAGGACAACCAGCAGTGACCACAAAGACACCCTTCAGCTGGACATAGCAGCAGTACTTTGCTGTCATGGCTATGCTCAAGGATATGAGAAAGCTATCATTTTTACGGAAAAATCACCAAATGAGTTCCACATTAATATAAATGAGTTGYTACCTTATACGTCAGCAGTACAGGCCTTTGGCCTAAAACATGTGTGAGAGTTGGGAGTTCAGCAGTTTTCTTAGCTTCTGTTCTAATAGCAGGACAGGTTGCATTTTACTCTGTTCTCTGCTTTAGGACAGTGACAGGCAGGATCAAACTGTCATTTGTTTCCTCGGGCTACTTCTCAATCAGGTCGCTCTTTCTTCAGTTCCATGTTAAAAGCACCACCCAACCCACATGCTGAAGTTACCAAAGGCCAGTAACTCATTATGGTGCAGCAGAGCCTCAGAAGCTGGCCCTGTGCTCCTTACAGACCGCTACGATGGAAGGCAAAACACGGACATTTAAGCCCATGTGCTGAAGCTACGTGCAGCCAAAACCGAAAGCTCTGCTGAAGTGGAGTAATTTATTGAGCTGTGGAACTACATTTACACATGAGTCCAAAGAGAAGATTCTGCCCCTTACAATAAAGCTCCTACTACACATTTATTACCACAGAGGACAGTGTGTTACATCAGATGAGGTCAGATAGTTTAGTTAAACATTAGCACAGGTTCATCTGCAAGCTGCACACTTGCTTCTACCTCAGCAATTACCTTTTGTCTTACTTATTACTTAGTGTTCACATAGTACCTCAACATCCACTAAACCACTGCACGTGAACGGAGGGACCATGATGGKGGCCTCTAGATTTGCTTATTAGTTGTAGAAAGGAGCTTTAGCTCACTAGAGCACCCTAGTCTCCCTCATATTTGTCTTTGAACTGTACAGGCTGTAGGAAGTGTGGACCTCTGTAAAGCAAGACTTCTTCTCCAAGTGTTTTCTTATTGTGTCCCATTTCTTTTCAGTAGCTTTGAGTGAAAGATTCTCAGTATAGAGAGAGGCAAGCAACTGCATTCTCTTCAAATTGCAAAGATTTCAGTCCCTGCAGTAAATAAAATTAATAGAACCAAGGACTGCACGTTACCTTTTATGGAGACTAATATTTGATACTACAGAGGAAACCAGACACGCCCATACACACTTGCTAGTTTTTTCAGAAAGCATCCTCCCACAGAAGCATATCTGYTTAAAGCACTGGTCTCAGTGGCTTCTGTCTGGCACTCCAATCCTTACAACTAAGATTAATCTGGATGGAAGTCCCCTGAACACAGTTTTTGGTCTTTATCAAGCACATTTTTTTATTCTTGTCAACAAGAAATYCACTAAAACACCATGAAGGGAAAAGCTGAGCAATTCAGCACTTAGCTGTAAGCAAAAGCACTTAGCAAAAGCAAGAAGCTTTTGAGATAATTTTATACTTTATTTTTACTTCTTTTCAGCAAACATTCACRACTGAGCATTAATGAAGGCCTTTGAAGCTATGACTTCAGCATGATGYGGATTCAAACACATTTACCTACTCAGGCTTAAGATAAAGACATACAGAAACTTTTTGTCTGTGCATTTCCTGAAATTGTATGGGTATGGTTTCTGTAAGGTATTTTTTTTTTCTTTTTTTTTTTCTTCAAGTGTTACATGCAAAAGGTTTCCATGCCTGGTAGTTTGCATTGTTCAAAGCATTGTTCCCAGAAAAACACAGATGACCTTACTTTCAAAGACACAGTACACAATACAGTGTTTCTTAACATTTGTTAAGAAAATAAATGTTTTCTTAACATTTCTCTATATCACAGTTACACAGAAAGCAGGAATAATGCCAAACTAGGTGATATCAGATGGATTAGCTGCTCTGTATCAAGCAGTTCACATTACTGAAGATACGGGAAGGCCTGAATTCAAAGTTCAGCACTAAAGGCTGATATTTTGCCCATAACAAATCAAAKTCCTTGGGAGGTTCATGGAGCTATGAGGTCTAAAAGTCTGATYTCCAGAGACATCACCTGTGTTTGCATAAACCTTTGAAGGCTTCTCACAACAGACTTTGTCTTTTCTTTTCCTAAAGCTTTATACGTCAGCATTTGTGTGTGCGTCCCAGGTAGACAGGTTCAGAACAGAATCTGTAAGCCTCTGTGGACTGTCTATCAGAGGGCATGTGTTGTGTACGCTGAGACAATGGGGTTTCTATCATTACCACTCTGCCGTGTCACATCTGACCATGGGCAAGAAGTGAATCGTGATGAAAGATGGACAACATTACCTCATGGGCTGAGTCCGCAGAGCTGTCTTCAAGTCTTCAACTATTTTATTTTTCATTTCTGTTTCTTCTTCATCAAAAGCATACAGAGTCTGCATCTGCTCAGAAAAACAAAAGCCAGTTACATAAGCTCAGGCTTCCTAGAAGTTAACAGACAGGCCAGAAATCATAATCCGTGCAGAGGTACCTGCTGCTCTCTCAACTGGAAAGCAATGCTTAATCTACAAAATTGAATCCAGACAAGGCCACTCACATGGACTGGCAGCAGCATATTGCCCTGCCACACTGCATAAACTCAGGTTCTCAGATTACACTCCCCAAAATCAGACTTGCCAGGATACCCTGAGAAAATAATGTCTAATTTGCAACAGCAACCTGGTGTGAGGATCCACAGATACGTAAGGCAAAGTTGKTGTGTATGGAGAGGTAGTATCTTTTATTAGAATTTCTTATTAGAATTAGAAGTTTAAAAGAAAAAAATTGCTAGAAGTTTAAAGGAAAAAAAAAAAAAAGAAAGAAAAACAAGGAAGAAAGAAGAGAGACTTATGTATCAGGTTTCAAAGCATATAAGCTTTTACCTCAAGGGACTAGACAGCCTTCAAGTGCCCTGAAGAACATTGCATGAACCTGGAAGTTTGACTGATTTTTTCCACTCCAGTTATATCATCTGATCTAAGATACTGATTTTTTGTTCACACTTTCCTTTACTAATTAGGAACATTTTACTACAAAATGTTTGAGCATAATAAAATCCCTGTCGTTGTCTACCAACAAGCAAACTAAGGAACACAGACTGGGGCTTATATTTTCACATATTTTCTTACTGGAATATACCTCCTCCTTTTTCTCTCCCTGGTATGCAGTCTGAGATAACTAGACCTTGAAATCAGCTGGAACTTAAGATGCTAAGGATCACTGTGAATGAGGGTAAGACTTGATGAGTGTGTCACAAAGTAAAACGATGTTTTCAAAAATCAGACAATGCCATTRAAAAAGGTGAAATATTAGAAAATCAGGAGTGCAGATCTACTCTCAGCTCTATCACAACCTCAGGCTCTTCAATGCAGACTGCATGTGCACTTCAGGCTCACAACTTCAACACTCAGCTTTTTAAGAAGTCAAGTCTCAACACTGGAATGCTGTAGCCGTATCTTCTTTGCCTCTTTAATTGCAGAAGAGAGGATAAATACCCCTCTCAATCTCACTAGTAGGGCTTCTGGGGAATATCAGTAAGTGATGTTTGGAAAGCAGCTTTTGACTTGAACTCCTTCTCAAATGAATACTCTGATTAAACCAATATCATCTATCAAGGTTCTTACGCTACACCTCTCTGTGGTGGAATCTGAGTACCCACAATTATCTTCCACTGCAGCAAAATATTCAAGGCTTTATTTTACTACTTAGCAAGTACCAAAGAAATCCTTACTCTCACTAGAGCTTCCTTTAACCACTCACAACCCCCTCGCCAATACCTCACTTCCCTTGGAAATGTTCCCATGTTGCTTGCATTTGCAAACCATGTGGTGCCAACAYATGTCAGATCCTGAGGGTGGTCATTTGGCTACATGCCGCTGCTGTCTTATGCTGAACAGCTGGCACGAGGGGATGTGTTTAACTCTAGGGGTCCTCTCTCTGATCCATGCTAAAGTCAAATTCACTCAGTAATGGAGCTAGCTATTTCCTGCCCTAATGGAATGACAGAGCGCTACTGATGGAAAATGAGCCGATGATGTTTTATCTTTTGCCAGCATCCCCCAACAGCCAGAAACATAAATTGAAATGCTTAAGCCAAGCTATATATGATCCCCTTCTTTGAAAAATAAACAGCAATCCTGAACAGGCATTATGGAATCTCAATGGCAGAGTCCTGGGGTGTGATTTGGGGCTTGATTTGTCTTTTCTTGGGTGACAGCCCATCTGGTTATCTTTCCTTTGGCCCATAAACGCTCCTTTGAAAGACTCCCATTCCTACGAAGGCTTAATTTCTCCTTGGAGCCATTGTGGGGAGAAAGCAAATGGATRGCAGGAAGGTACTCAACAGTATTTCGTTGAGAGTGAAAAAGGCCCTTTTCCAAACGAAACAAATACAAATAATCCTGCCTTTACAACAGAGGGTGATTATAGAAAACCCCTTTTCTAAAGCTGCAGGCAGCCAAGACCCCTTCATTTCTCACTCCTGTGCATGGCCAGAAACAAAAGTCCTCATGTAGTCTCTAAATACAGATTGGTCACGCRCTTGCATTATAGGAAATAGCCTTCACTGCAAGAGTTACAGAAAACATAACTGTCCCTGGGAGACAGAGAGGAGGGAACTGTCGTTATCTGAGGGTGGATTTCATTAATGTGGTTGACTGATGAATTGCTTTTGTGAACTACTACTTGCACTGAGGACAAAAGTCTGCTCCACTGAAGACGCAGCTAGCAAATATCTGCCAACCAAACACCCTAAGCAGCAGCAGCAGCAGCAGAACATGGACACTTCCTTAGCCAATTCTTAAAAAAACAGTATAAAAAACCTGTTGGTCTTTATGTATCACAAGCATATTTGACGTATTTAACTTTTTCCAACATTAAGTATATCACCTGTGAGCATGAGTGAGTTACCTGACTTGTCAAACTAAAACACTTACAACTGTGTGTAAAACTTCATGTAATCTAAGAAATGATTTTGGAAATCTTGGCTCAACTTAAACAGCAATATCTTAGTGTAATTAAAAAAGCAAAGCAAACTCCCACACCTTGTCCAAATGGCTATCCATTCTTGTAAAATACTGGAAAGCTAAATGCAATATCAATTCTGCATGTGAACAGAAAAAAGGGAAACATCTAGCAGCAGAAAAAAAATTTATGATCAATGTAGTTTCACTTGTCTCACACAAATGAAAATAAATAGTGAAAAAGCAACCTGGGCATTCTGCATTATTCTTATAGTCCAAGCTCTGTCTTTACATCTCATCTATAATCATAGTTACCTAAGTATTAGCGTAACTGAAATTACTTTTAGTCCATAAATAAATAGAAGTGAAATTAAAATTGGGATTTAAAAAAGAACTATTTTCTTTTGCATCTCTGGTGACTTGTCTGGATAATACTCCTCTAAAATATTTATGTGAAAAAAAAAAAAGCATTTGAAATTCAGATGCACAATTAGCAGCCATCTCTTTCTCAAAGGAACTGATTTAGAAGACACTCTAATATCTGATCTTCCTTTCAGTTAGGCAATCTAAAGGATGTGATGTTCCCTCCAAAGGAACTGTGCACTACAGTTTAGTAAAGAGACTGAATTTTACTGTCACATACCCTTGTGAGACTAAAACTATTAAAATGTACAAAGTTATGGTACCAGAAACARCTATGGGAACAGAAGTGTGCCTACAGTGCATTGCTTTTTGAACTGGAGTAGGAATCTGTGACCTAAAGTCCATTGTGAGAGTGCTTCCTAACATAGTCGTCTAAGGTTACAAGTAGGGAATGTCAAACACATCAGAAATCACCACATGGCTTTCGAGTATAATCTAAGTAAGACAGATATGATGGGTAACATTGCAGAAGATCTCAGAAAATGATCCCTGAGCACAGCGGCCTTGGYATGCTGAAATCATAGAACACAATTAATGATATCAGGGGTATAAAGGTGCCATTTTCATTTCAGAAGTGGGTAGAAAAACTTCTTTGCCCAGTTCATATACAAAATGGAACATCATAATTCAGCTAACGGATATTGAAAAAGTTATGAAAAATCCACAAAGAATGATTCTTAGGCAATTAATTATTCTCCTAAAATAACCTCAGTGTTATTATCCAGACTACATAGAAATCAATTTTAAAACACCCAGCAAAACAAACCTTCCCTATCTTTCCACTGGTTGCTTTTTTGTTTTCTCAGGTATCTCTTTGTTCTTCTATCCTGAAGGGCAAAGAAGGGACTTGCCTGACTGCTCACTCTACACCACCCACCAACTTCATGTAACAATAWATATTCTCATTTACAGACTACATATACTCCTCTTGAAGAAACAAATTATTTCATTCTCAAGAAACAAAATATTTCATTAGTGGCCTTTGAAAAAAATAAGACTTTTTTTCCCTTTCTTTTCAGCTTCTGTATGAAGAAGAGAGATCTAAAGAGCAGGTCTGAATTCCAAGACAGGCTTTGCAACAAGCATGTAAATCATTTCAGATGGTTTTTCAGAACTATCTTTAAAAAAAAAAAAAGAGAACAGTGGGAAGGAGGGAGGGAGAACAAGTGAGTATACACAATGGTAGTACACAACAATTGCTGACTTTCAAAATGCAAAACATAGAGATGGCATCACATCTCATTATTCCTGCTCTGAGTTTTCACTCCAGAATCTAATTTGACTACCTTCGATGTTCTGAATCACAGAAATAAAAAATGAAAATGCTTATGCTGTTATCTAATCCATGCTTTTACTAGAACAGAGCTTTCTTAATACACATCCTCTTTCACAAGGCCAATTTTAAATGAGTCAAATACTTGGCCTAACATTCCTCTCCTTCAGGGACTTCTTCCTAAGAAAACAGTTCTCTGCAGYAGAAAATCTTCCCTGATGAGCAGGAGAGGTAACTTACTGCTGCCATGGAGTTGATGCGGTCAATGTAGTAATCTGGCCAGCTGGTAGCAAGCTTATTAGGATCCTCTTGTTCCTGAAACAAAAAGTTAAACAAGATTACACAAAAAGCCTCACAGGATGAAATGCCTCTGTGGAAACATCTGGGATTCTTCACTACATTATTCTTTATTGCATTATCTTTTCCACTTTTTTTTTTTTTTTTTTTTAAATATATATGTACAGGTTAACTTACTGCTGCCATGGAGTTGATGCGGTCAATGTA
>NW_020454527.1:906158-957840 GCF_003342845.1 Nothoprocta perdicaria
TTTTTTTTTTTTTTTTTAAATATATATGTAATACAGGTAGACTTGCAGCAGCTATAGTAAGCATTCCTGAAACTGTAATGCTAGCACTGTTATCACCACAGTGCGTTAGAAAGAGAACCCCCTTCAGTGGAGGTTATTGAACCCAGAATTGCAAAATTTGATGGTGGCAGAATTGTCTTTGGTGTTTGAATGGCAAACCTCAACACAGTGATTACATTTCCAAGCAGCAGGGCAGTCCACTTACAGATAACAAGTTTATGTTTTATATTTTTATACTGAGAGAAATTAGAAATTATCTTGCTTCACTCTAATGCTCAAGTGGTGGTAAGATTCACCAAAGACTCAACATTTGCAATTGCGAAAAAAAAAATGATTCAAGAAATCTGAAAGGAAGCCAAAAGATTGTTTCATCTGTGATGTGATAAACCACAAAATTTAAGCACAGTCTCAGAACAGCCATAAGAATAGAACAGCATCCTCTCAGTTATTGGAAGAGCTGTATTAATCCTTCCATCCCTACCTCCCAAATTGTTTATCTGAAAGCTTCATCCAAAAGCCAAGCTCAACTTTCCACGAGAGATCTACCTACACTCAGGCACCAACTCTTCTGATTCCATGGCGGGGGTATTTATTTATAGATAGATACAGAAGTCACCAGCAAAATACAGATCAGTTTCCAGGATGCTAATCTCCCATTATACGATAAAAGTAACTCCTACCAAGGCTCAATCAATTCTTAGCATTTGATAAGAGATTGAACCAACTGACAGCCTAACATCCTGAACATCCTGTTCAAAGATGGACAAATACTGTATGGATCTAACTGTCTGTGTACAAATGCTTACTCATACTAGAAAAGTTAATCCATAGAGACTGCACAGAACAATATTTAATGTGTTATTCTGTAAGAGAATCTGAGCCATTCCAAAACTGTTGGTATATAAGGAATAATTGTACATGCTCCCTACTGAACCATGTTCAGAAAAATCTGTTGCTGTCAAGTTTCTTTGAGGCTACATCCCAGCTCACATAACAGCAATTCGATACAAATTGAAATCTTCATATTTAGAATTTAGCACAAAAGGAGGATTAGGATTTAGCTATTCCCTTTCCCTCTCTTCATTCAGTTGGACTTTTAACCTGTGAAGTCAAGGAGCATCTCCCTCCGTGACAACAACCAAAGGGCTCTGACCCCATCCAGCAAAGCCTGCAGTACAGGCTATCAAAGTGCTAAAAGATATCAATTTTATCCAAAATTGCTATGCATCCACCACCTTATGGCAAGAAATGGTACACTTAAGAACAAAGCCAGAATTCTGCTGCTCTTCCCTTTCTTTTCTTTTTTCTTTGTCTTTTTTCTTTTTTTTTCTTTTCCTGGCAGCACTTAGCAGCACTCTCTACCAAAAGCCGATGAGAATTTCCACACCGTGTGTTATTGATGCCCTAACTCTCAGTGCCCATCCTCCCCATTGAAAACATAGCAACAATGACAACATTGACTATTGCACTGAGCGGACTTTAAACTCTTATGCCAAAGTCAAAATGTGACCTTGCTGAGGGAAACATCAATCAAGAAATGCAGCATTATTTTTAAAAGATAATCTTATCAACTTCTAAGAGGACAATAGGGGCAAGAGTGGGGGAGAGCCAATCTAGAGAGAGGTTTTTTTAAAAAAGGGGGGACGGGGTCACTCTACAGGGTGATTTTAAAGGTGAGCCAGCATGTTCAAGGTGTCCTGATATGCCCTTCAGGAAGCTTTCCCTGCATAAAATTATAAAAGTGCATGTGACAGGTTTGCAAAGTACAAGGTACTGGAAGACCGTCAAACTGTGGAATACATGTGCCCTACACATCCTCCGCCAGCATTCTTAAAGAAAATATAGAGAAGTTAAGGACTGCTTGTATCCATTCTTCATATCTCCAAATTAAAAAAAAAAAAAAAAAAACATAAATACTGGAACACCATAATTAATTTCTCTGGATATCTACTTTAGACGTGCAAGCCAAAGAGCATCAGGACAGTTGTGTTACTGGGGACTTCCACTATCGGGACTTCCACTCTTCCCAAGTGGCTAGAAATTTCACCTGGTTYAGGCAGAACTAAGACTGAGATGACTCTGATTCATATATTGAGTTGGCTTGGCAAATGAGGTAMGGCCCTTAGAATACTTTGCTTTTGACCATTCTCTGTCTACTATAAATTGGTCTGAACTCTGAGCTCACAAGAATTGCAGTTTGGTTGTGTTGGAGGAAATGTGTTTCACTGAAAGACAGCAATTATAAACTTACTTTCTGAATGAAAGCCAGACTAAATCTCATTAGTGTGGAAGTGAGAAAGTTTTATCTTGTGTTCCTCTGCACAGCCCTCCCTCTCTGAAGCTCTTTTGGCCRAGATGCAAAGGACCTAACAAAAAAACCAAAAAGGTCCAACTAATTTCAATGGCTCTGCAAACTCCCTGTTCAGACCAGAAGTTTCAGAAAACCAGTTATTTTAAAAATTACTTTTACTTCAGGTGAAAACATAGATTTTTATTGAAATTCCTCTAACCATTAAGTGGCACAATGTTATTTATAGCCAGTAACTTAGTCAACACKTTTTAAAGAAGAAGCAAATTTGCACTAGAACTTCTTTCACTCTGCAGAGCAGTATCATCACAGCCATCGGAGAAAACATTCTGTTGTCAAAATTATGTGATTGTTCCCCATGGTAAGAAACTGTTGTATCATGTTCCCTCTCAGAGAAGGGAAGATCACACGAAAATGAAATGCAATTCTCATTTTTTTTGTGGGATGGTGTCAAGATTTTCTGTTTGTCCTTTTTTTTTTTTTTTTTTTTTAAGAGATTTTCAGGATTTGATTCTCAAAGACAATCCCCATAGAAAACTCAAGGCAAATTGATGACGGCGACAATGACAATGACGACAAAACCCTTTCCTTGTCCCTGGAGACATGAAAAGAAGGAAAAAAAATCCTAATAACCAAAACCACGAAGGCAGCAAAAGCTGGAAACAATTACCAATCTGTATGAAGCAAAACATCAGCTGAAGTAGTAGATTAAAGCAAATCCTTCTTTTAGCTCCTTGAATAGTGTAAATATTACATTAAAAAACAAACGTCAGCTTGTGGATTTTATAAGGAGCCATATCAATCTTCACTCTAGTAAGAACTATCTAACTGCTGTGAAAACAGGATTCTAATATCATACAAGTCTGCAATATAGCCAAGGTATTATATAGGCTTTGACACTAATTTGGACATGCTCCATCCCTTGGTGAAAAGGGGGACTTACCACTTTGCCTAAAATGGGACTTGATGGAGTACAACATATGTTTGGACCATTTGAAACAATCAAAAAGAAATGAAATAAAACAACATATTGTGACTTCTCTGTTGATCCTGAAAATCTTTTAGAGAATACGAGAAGATTTGACCCCCTGGACAAGCTGTTATCTGTTGTGAATGGAGACCCTCTGTACCTGTCTTTTGGATGGGACAAACATTTGCTCTTCAAAGACTGCTATCTTCACACACAGAATCAGAAATTACACATCATTTTCTTTTGTCAAGAAACTTTCTACAAAGAGGCACCAAGCCCTGAAGTCAGGGAAGCCACACAAAAATGCTAGATAATTGTGGCCGAGTGGACTGYGAAAATAAAAACCCTGTGCATCTGATCAGGTTTTTTTCAAGACAGGTTGAGCATAGCCTGAAATGCTCTTTTGTGGTGGAGCTCTGGATTTGCATTTCCAGTGATGACACACTGCTATTTTACAGTAAAGCAAATAGAACCCAAATGATATCAGGCAGTCTTCTAAGAAAATGTCCTTAAAATTTGTGCATTAGCAAATGAAATGAAATGAAATGAAATGAAAAGCTGATCTAGGAAATCATTCAGAGAGTTAGAAAGAGGTTAGGAACACACATCTGATACTGAATCCAGAGACCTTACATTTCCACCATGATTTTGTTTGGGCTGTCTTTATGTGGAGTTAAGAAACCCCATTTCCTTGGGAGCAAAAGGRGCTTGGCCTTTCTGTGTGCCCAACCACTGCATGTACTTTGCCACTACCAGCACGCACTGTTGCAATAGAGGATCAGGGTTGCTGACTTATGAAGCCTTCTCACATGCAAACTATTCTTGAGCAGATGTATTAAAAATACAGCATACGTTATGGACAGTGTATGACAAGGGTGAATACTATAGGGATGACATCTGTTCACCGGAAACATGGCTTCCTTTTTAAGGTTAAACTCTGCAGACCTGCAGACAGTTGACCTTACTATTTTGCAGTGGTTAGAATGGAAGGCAGATGAACCACATATTGGATGTCATAAAATGTGGGGTTAAAATATGGGCAAGGGAAACCATTTTAAGTCTGGTGYTACTCTTTATCTTAGTTAAAAAATATAGGCAAAGAAAAATATGAAATAAGGCTGTTGAAATATAAATTTGTAATGTAGCTTGTTCAATATATCCTGTGAGGAGACTGTTCAAATTTATACATAGGTCAAAAAGAACTGAATTTKTCTGCAAAATTCACCTTAAGGTTCATGCAGTGCTTCTTCTCTTAACCTGCATGCATCATTCTAGTATCTCACAGACCTGAAAGCTGGGTTAATTTACCCAGTGTGAAGTTTCAACATCATCATAGAGAGTCTGGAAAACATAAACCTTGCAGCTCAAGTCATTGCAAGAAACACRTTTCAAGAAAAAAGGTGGAATGTATTATTTGGCATAGTGGGTAAGTCCCTGTTTCATAACTTCTATTAAAATGCAATGGGAATTGGGATCCTTATTACAAATAGGGGTGGATTTCTAACAAAGCAATGATTTTTAGAAAATGACAGCTCACTGAAATTTTAACTTTTAGCATGACTTACATCAGCTGAGGTGAAAGCTTTACTGGGGAGAGAGAGAGTCTCTGTTTCTGGATGAAGACCTCTCACACTTCAGAACAACAATTTAGTTGGTAAAATTTTCATCTGAGGTGTGCCGGATTGAGACTCAAGTCCATGTTCCATCTGGTTCACAGACAGAGAACATGAAGCTTGCTGTCCACATGAGCATTCTAGCCGCTATAAAAAAGGTAGGGTTTTCGTTTGCTCTGCAGGCAGAAAGCGCTCTGACTGACTTTGTTTTTTATTTCCCACATGAAGCGACTCTCCTCGCTTCAGATGCTTTTTAAAAGACTCATCTTACTTCAACATCTGTTACTAATGCTGAATATGCTACAATCCAGTAATACCTTGCACTCTAAAGTGACAAATATCTTTGAAGAAATTCATGAATTAGCTTTTTCAGGCTCCCTTTTAGTGAGATTGGCAGAGATAGGGAGAATGGGATGCAGTTACTCAGTGCCCAGTCACACAGGAAGTCCGTCACAGAGCCGGGAATCAATCCACACTGAAATCGCACAACCTGTACTCTCATCCAAATCGCCAATTCCCTTTTCTTTCCATGACTGAATTCCCCTGAAGTTTACTTTAAGGAGAGGTCCAGCTTTCAAAGAAACATTTACTTTTTTCATTAAAACACTCTTTGTCTTCTTGGCTATATCTCAGTTCAGAGCGGATGAAGTTGCATAAATGAAAAGCATTTTCGTTAAAGCCCCCAAACTTGTTTGATCTGCTGTGGGATGAAACACTAATTCAGAAGTGGAGCTGTAAGACATTCAAGCTTTTCAGACAGCTTACATCTCCAATAAGGCAACTCTGTCCCAAGAGATACTAATTTTGAAACAGGACAGACCACAGGACTGAGCYATTCATTAGAGAGTTGCAGTCACAGCTCTGTTTTTTCAGACTGTATGACTAGGATTTACACAAATACTTTCAGGGTTTTGGGAAGGGAGTTACATCCAAGCCTTTTAAGCACAATTTATCYGGAGTGAGAAAAACAAACACTACTTTCCTCCCTGGAACTAAACTATTGATGTGCAGATAATAATCCTTTTGCCACAAAAGCAGTCTACTGTATAACTTATTAAAAGGGAATATTCATTTATTACCAGATGGAGCAAGCAACTGAGTAGGCCAAATTCCCTCTCAGAAAGGTCAGTTAGAACCATCCATGGTTCCAGTTCACCGGATTACAACACAGGCATGTTTTACCTAGTAGAGCATGGGAGTGRAGGAGTTGTTTGGTTGTTGTTTGCTGTTGTTGCTTTTATTTTTTATTTTTATTTAGCCTTATCTGTTCCTGCTGCCAGTAACACAACTGGATTAGTAATGAGCTCTGACGCTGGTTATTAACAAGTCTTTCCAAGCAGGAATCAAAGGTCTCAAAATATTATTCARACTGTGAAATGTCAAATCAATTGCAGAGCTCACTGCCACAAGATGTGATTCTGAAAACACAGAAACAAAACAGGAAGTAATTAATGAAGGATAAGGATTCTCTCTTAGCACTCTCTTCATAATTCTGAAAGAACCTTCAATGCTGCTAAATTCACTGGCCTTCAGATATTAAAATGGACTAGCASCTGTTTTTAAAAGACAGTTTACCCAATAAAGTTAAAACTATGCTTTATTTTGAACAGCTTATTATACTCATCATGTTTTCCCTTCACAAGCACCCAGAGAAGAAGCCACTCTAGAGGTTTTAAAATTTAAATATACAAAGTCCTATTTCTGACCTGATCTAGCAGTGGGTATGAGCCTAACGGAGAGGAGGATGCTGCTGCTTCTCTTCTTCCAGCAAATGTCAGCTCCTCTGCACAGGCATGTACTCACACAAACACACTGTACAGACTTCCACAATGAAAATGGACAGGAATGCCACATCTGGCAGGTAAAAAGGTTGCTGGCGCATTCTTATGAGCCAAAGACAAGGGTTAACTATTTTTTTCCTGAAACATAGCAAGGTCAGAAATCTTAAATATTGGTTTAAATAAACCGTATAATTGTAGTATTTAAAAAAAGATTAAGTTTTACAATAAATGTGTGTGGCACAGGGCTTTCTATAGATTACTGAAGAGAATCCTGTTCTAAGAAGCTTTAAATTACAGCAAGGCCGCMTGGTATATTTTTAAAGAACTCCCTCATGTTCCACTCTTTTTCCTCTTCTGTTGGCTCTTTATCATCCTCATCAATGCAGACAGCTGTAAACTTGCTGGCAGGRCTGACTGCATCAGCCTCCTCTCGTTATTTACAGAGCGTGCAAGTGTGTTTGTCCCTGTGCAAACATATTCAGTTGTGCTATAGGATGGGAATCCCACCATCACAAGGCAGTTATTTATGGAAACAGTGTAGTGAACAAGAGGATATCTCTCTGTGTTTACTGGTCTGAATTAACAGACTCCTTCCSTTTTCAGGACAAAGCTTGCCTGCCAAACTGAAGTCTACCAGTATTTCACATCATTTCCCTACGGAAAGTTTCAATTTTGTCATGGAACTTGGCATCTTTTTGGATACAGTCTTCTCTCTCTGGTTACAGCTGGATAGTGCTTTTCTTTTCTAAGATCTTTCCTTTCTATTAGCTGAACTTTGCATTAATGTTTAAAACCTCTTATATGCTCTACTTTTAACAAGTCCCAAATAAATATACTAATATCATGCAGTCAAATACATAATTTAAGCAATTGCCAAATAAAGTAATTCATATGTTCCCTACAAATTCAATGAAGAAATTCTTAAGAGCTGGCTTCCCTCACCCCATTCCATTCACTTATTTTGCGGGTGGAGTCCATTGTGAAGACAATTTACGTTCGTTCTTCTCACAGGTTCCTCAGGAGAAGACATGAAATACTTTATGTATGTATTCTGCTCTCCAGAGACAGGGAGAGCTAGGCTAGGGATTGGCATTGTTCTCCTGGACCACAGCCCAGTATACCCAAACTTACAGCAAGTGGAGGTCAGGTATTAGTATTCTGCAGCAGCAGCAGAAAACAACACATCACCATCTCAACATAGCCCAAGAAACGGTAACAGTGAGAAATATTTTTCATTATACATCATTTCATTATTTTTCATTAACATCCCAGTTCTGTTTTGCCCCACCACTTTGACTCTGTGCTCTGTCAAACTGTCGCGTGTTTGAACTCAAGCAGTGCCCCTGTTTAGATTACTGCCCTGTCGTAGAGCCAACACGCTGTGGATAGAGATCTGGATTCTTTYTCCTCTCCCCTCCAGCTCGCTGCCTTCAGCTTACCTTGTTCCCATTCCAACAGCCCTGTTTTCAACTATACACCTACCCTGCTGGTATTTATGTCATTTGGACTGTGAGAAAGAATGCCCCTTCAGTTCCCTTTCTCATTCTCTTGGCATTCTTTTGGCAGCCTACTGAAAAATCACAGGAGGAGGCCAGCCAGGCTGCATAAGTGGACCTCCCATCTGCCACATGCCTGGAAGCTTATCTTTCTGTTCTAGAGCTAGCCCAGCTACCTAGGACATATCTTCTGGAAGCGCACACAGTTTGTTAATGCCAATGTCTAAGAGGTTTCTCTTCACTATCTACACACTGTGGACAGGTCCTCTGTCTCTTTCCATCAGTATTCTTTCTCTAGTTCTCCTTTTTTTTCTGTTCCACCTACTAACAGAGATGATAACTGAATGGTGAGAGTTACTCTGTATTTTCTATTTGTCTCCCTCCTCTAAACCTTAGCCAAACTATCTGGTGCTCTGGGCAAATTGAGAGATGCTGGATAGGAGAACACTTGCTAACTTGAGTACTCAGTGAAAGTCCAAATGAAGAGAGTAGGAGGCCTCATCTGTACCAAATCTGCTTCTCACATACCAGAGAAACATGCTAGTTACTTACATGTTCTTTATTCTTGCTTGTCCACCTGAGATTAATCTGAATGGTGAAAACTGCACCAAGTTGCAGTATATTATTATCGCATACCATCAAGAGCACTGACTCATATTTGGATTATGGAGACCCAGAACTTTTACAAGAGGACAGACAAGGACAGAACATAAACCAGTGGCCACTATTAAACTGCAAAATCTGCATTTACATGTACTCCCCATACAGTGGAATTTTCTCCCCTAAAGGGTCAAATCTGCTCCCACTGAACTCTCCCCAACTCCCCCAGAATGCAAGTCAAATGTTAAGCATCACAAGGATAATTTTCCAACTACCACTTAAAAACTCAAGAACATTCTCTGCCTGATTGTTGAAAACTGTTAACTATGAACTTCAACTGGGGAAGTAGTAGCACACTTGAAAGTGGCAGAAAGTTCAAAAGGGATATCCAGAACCTACCTGCTCGGAATTTCTATAATAAATATCAYGGCAAGTTAATGGAATTTATACCTCCAGCAGTTTGAACAAAAGAGTTGGGGAGGCATTTTCTAGGCAACAGCTAACTTTTCTTGTTCATAATTCAAAGAGAAAGAAGGAAAGAATACAAAACTAAAAATGTTTCATGGTGTTCCCATTGCAGGGAGGGAAGAATACTTCTCCTGATTATAAATAAATAAATATATAACTTCAAGGCCCTAAAGCAAAATAACCTCCTTTTCCACAATAAATAAAYGATTCTATTATTGTTAGCATGGTGTCATAGGAAAGAAGAAAGGAAAGAAGGGGAGAGGGRAGAAAAAGCAACAAGAATATTTTGGAAGGACTTTATTTCCTTCAACCAAGTTCATCTTTAAATTCTTATAAGAGCAATTCTGGGGAAAAAAAMCAGATTTTTAGGAAGTCTCTCACATCATCAAGCCTTTTACGTTATATCACAAAGTAACCATTTTGGAATTCTTGCTATAAAAGGAAAAATACCAAGGGGGGAAAATAAATCAAGATGCAATTGCAGAAACTTAATGGTAAGTCATAGAAAATAGCCAAATTTTCTTCTCATGTGTGCTGATGTATGGGCAGAACTATGAGTTAATTTCAACAAATTACACTGATGTGAGATGAGAACAAAAGCCCACATTCCTTACGTGGACATATAAGGCAATACGAGTGGTTTCTTATGTGAATCTCAAAGCCGGAACACCTTCTCTACATTAAAAGATACAGATGGAAACAGATAACCGGTTTATGCTTCATTTTACGCCATGCTGACCATGTTGCCCAAATATGGGGCTATTCTCTCAGACTTCAACACCCATTAACAGGTGCCACTATTCAAACAGCTCTTTCTGACTGAAAAGACCCAAACACATAACTCATCGGGAAATGTCTGCATTTGCTGCATTAGAGACACTCCTGCTGCATTTTGCTGGTTCTCATTATACCCTGTGTTTGTTACAGGCCAGAGCCTCTGAATTTACTGGTCTAAAAGGTACTTCTATTTATAACACAGTAATATCTGAAGCCATGTGCCTGTCTTCAATACCTAGACTAGAGATACTGCAATGACCCAATGTCAGCATCAAGCTAACAAATCATCCCAAACATCTGAGCATGAAGTCATTCTGTTAACAAAAAAAGAACAGACACTGGTGGGAAAAAAGCAAGTTAACTCCACAGTTGCTGGCATTTTCCAAACAACCAGCAGAAAGAATGCAGCAGTTTGCAAAGGGCAACATCCTCCCACTGTGAGTTACCAGTATCTTGAGATTTCCACTGCTAACTGAAAGCAAGTCTATTTTCAGAGAATTCATCTGAGAAATGCCACATTTCAGACTGTCTCACCAGCCAGTCTCCTGAGCTCAGGAAGTGATGCAGTCACTTAGACCACGAGCGAACATGAATCCCAGGCACTGGGAGAGGACCAAAGAACAGCTTCTGCTAAGGCTTATTTCAAGGAGCTGGTCTCAAAGAAACAGCACAGGAGACAGGGGGTGGCACAGAGCCTTCCCATTACTCCCTTTCTTTATAGGGCCCATATAGCTGCTCTCCTTGGTGGTTTACAGCTCATTTGTAGAATCACAGTTCAGAGTGGAAGGGACCTGCAGGGCTAATTTGAAAGTYGAGGGAGATTGTGGAGGGCCTTGTCCAGGCAAATTTTAAATAGTGAACTAAAACAAAACGCTGACTGAACATGCTGACCACAACAAATTTCTAAAGCATTAACAGAAGCAGAAACAGTCATCTGAAGAACTAAAGACTTCAGAAAAACCTCTTTCTCAAGCTTAGATGTACTGGGCAAGCTTTGCTTTATGCACATCAGGTACCACTTCACACCAAAACATTTGCTCTAAGCTCTCCCAGCCCCACACAGCTCCTGTAGTCTCCTATTGCCTACCAGCTGCTCCAGCTTTTAGGCTGTGAGGGCTCTTTTGTGTTCTTTCAGTCTTCTCAGAGGAAGAAAGAGTAGTTTTCCCCCTTAAGCTGGGGGGAAAACCCTCGTGAAGTCTATCCAAGCTCCATGAAACTGGGATTCCTTAAAAAAGGCTTCTGAAATACTGCAGCAAATTAACTTGAGCATTCATGTCTGCTGCTACCAGATACAGAGTGTGGAATAATTACTCTAAAGAAGGGAACTTGTAAGGGACATATTAAATGCTCCTTACAATTATAAATCCATAACCAGAGCAGCTTAAGTTTCCATATCAATAACAGATTCTAAGAGTATTTCAAAGAGAAAAAACATCTTGCAAGAATACAGAATTGAAAACAATGAAGCTTCAAACCACCCACTTCATTTATTATGAGCCAACCACTGCTTGGCACTCTTCATACAGAAAGGAGGAACCCCAAAGGGCTTTCACAGCTCGGATCAGACAATACAAACCCAAAAACCCACAGTCAGACAACACAATGGTGTGATCTTCATCTGGGATATTACATCCTTAAATGAGACCAGATGAAGATCCGGTTTCTCTCTTCTTTAGGGAATATCTATCTTCTGCTGAATATCTCCATGTCAGAGACATAATTTAAAGTAGGAACCTGAGGAAATGAACACTTTCTCCTACAACAAGAACAGCAGAGCTCATACCTAAACACAACAGATACAACACATCCTCCTGCTCTGACTTACAGCCTCCCTATGGAGCCTTAAATACCAAGAAGTGACCTTAGGGAAAAAAAAAAAAACCCTGCCAGCTCACATTTAGCTGAGAAATAAACGTCTCTCTATCATACACAAGCCAAAACTTGTGTAGTTTTAAGGAGTACACTTAGTAAAGTGTAGTTTTCAGGAGTACACTTTACAGGAGTAAAGTGTAGTAAAGATACTCTGCAGGAGTATGGAGGCAGGCCTGGGCAGGGGGCAGAACAGTGCATTATCTCGCTCTGTATACAGCTGCACAGTATCAGGCTATACTTTTTTATGGTGACATTTTGCTGACAATGCAAACCATAAGGGCAAAGAAACAAAATAATAAAGCCTTGACATGTAGACATTATCTTCATTAAGGTTAGCCAACCAGCATGGGACCAAAGTGGAAGTCTGTGAAATTGAGCTGCAAATGTTGTAAAAGCCTGCAGTAAAACCACTAGAAGTTAAAGCTTAAGTAAGGCCAGAATTCCTAGGGGCACCTGGAAGCCTAACACAGGGCTAGACACACACAGGCCTTGCAGGAGAAAACGGGAACTGTGCATCAGAGGATGTGGCCGTGGGTAAAACGGGGGGTAAAACGTCTCCAGGACCCCACTTGGGACACGCTGCAGCMAGAGGGGTGCAGTGAGCCCCTGGCGCCAGCAGCAACCCCGGCCTCAGGCCTGTGGCACTTGGGCTCCTCAGTGGTTGGGAGGGCCTGAACGTGTCTTTTGCTCCCTTCCCCTCGCTCCTTTCCCAGGTGCAGTGACCTCACTGCACATCCACTTCTAAAAAGTAAATAATAATAATAATAATAATAATAATAATAATAATAATAATAATAATAATAATAATAAAGGTTTAAGTTAGAAGGTCTTATATGACTCTCTATTTTCAGGTCTTACACTGAAAATATCCAAGATTATATCCTCCCCCCACCCCAAAAAAGAAAAAAATAATGCAGGAAAAAGGTATGAGAGGATGGCATGCCCCGTACCTTGCCATGAGATTTCTCAATTTTCCTACTACCTGTAAAGTTTTTTAGATATAAATGTGTTTACACATAAACAAATTAATCACAAAGTCTTTGAAATTATACAGCAATTTAGATCAAAGAATTTTAGAGGCAACAAGTTTCCCAACTTCTATGCCCAAACTACATTTACTATATTTTCAAGATAGATGAAAAAAATAATAGATAGAAATTTAAAATAATTTAAAAAAATGCAAATGATGAAATGATACAAAAGCATCCTTTTCCTATACATGRGCTCATGAAATACATGTTTCAGAGAAATTTTCTTTTTTTTATATATTTTTTTTATAATCTGTTTTGCTATTGGAGAGTATTCCTCCCCTAGATCTCTTCTCTGCTAAAGAAAAAAAAAAGCACACTACCAGTTTCTCACCCTCACAGTATCACACGGCTGCTTCTTTCAGGTAACACGAATGCCCTTTTCTGTAAGGCTGCAGGATGCTGACTATTACTTCACTACTTGATTTTGTACCATTCTACTTGAGTATGTAGAGCAYAATTGACTCCAAACAGCTGTTCTAGAGTACAGCTAAGATCAGGAGACTAAAATACTCCAAAACATTTAGGAGAYTTCAATATATTCAGTCATTAGGATTGAGCTTTGCACTGTTTGTTCTGTAGGAGCTGCATGATGCAGCTAGTGCAGTCTGGTTACGCTTTGGAAAGAGATTTGCTACCAATTCCCTCTCAAAGAAGCACGTAAGTCCAAGAAACCTAACTTGTCTAACTCTGCAAAATATACTTGCTTCCTAATGAAATCTGTTCAACTGAAGGCTTACAAATTAGTCTCAGGAGGCAAGCAAGGGCCATAAAAAGAAAACAACTAGGCTTGCTTTCCAATAGTAATAAGTCTAAGTGTTAGTCAGATTGTACAGAAGGTAATAAGCTATTGCCTGCACTATGAGGCCTCATTATTTGAAATACAGAATATATCCAAAGCAATGTGTGCTGAAGCAGTGTAATACTTGCATTTTCTACCCATTTTGGAATTCCAATACGAGCTCATTTAAAAGGCAAAATAATTGAGCTGATTTTTTTTTCCCCTCTCCCCTGTGGAATTATTTCATCACTGTGCAAAAAGTTTATGGATCTTAGAACTGATTCCTGTTAAAGTAGTACTCAGTAATAGCATTTYCCTAAGCCTTGAAATTAGAAAGTTTGTGTTTAAAAATAAGTTTTTATTTGAAAATAAATAWATATATATATACATCTGAATGCACGGTTTAGTGTCTGATTAAATTCCTGCAAAACATGTCACTCAGGAAATTGAGAGGGAATTTTARAGGAGCTACAAAAGCAGTAGAGTGTGCTTTATATAAATTTAGATTTCAACTGAGGGTGAAACATGAAGATTGCCCTAAATAAAATCAAAAGCAGGTACATAAGCTGGATGAAGATGTCATCACTTGCATTCTGTATAAGGCTTTACATCCAACCTTGATGTTCCAATATGGTATCAAGGGAAGTTCATAGTATAGAAAAAAGAGGCAATCCAAAACAGGTAGGATCAGTGTTTTAGATAGAAGGTGAGAGTGTCAGCATTAATCATCTGACTAATGCAAATGAAGACAAGGGCATGTCCTATAATACACTCTGCACAGGTTTTTAATGGCAAGGGAAAGGGACAGCTGAGACAGGAAGAGAACACGTTAACATTTTCCTGTGGAGCAACCTTTACTCCTTGCAAATAGCTTCTCCACAAATAAGAGCAGAGAAGCTAATGCAGCTACACCTTTAGATCAGGTTGTGAAGAATTTGCTTTTAGTATTATTTTAGTATTTTAGTATTATTTAGTATTTAGTTTCAGATGCAAAATTAGAACAGCCAAATGTCACCAAAGCAAGCTTGGCTATACAATAGCAAAACAGAAAAATGCCTCCATAGACACACACACAATCAGCAGTATCAATCCATACCTGATTTTCCTTTGGGTCCTATAGACCTTTGACGTGGTGAGCTAAGCTCCTGCCATAAAACTTCAAATGCACACAGTTTGCTCATTTCTTTAGAGAGTTTTGATGTCAGAAACAGGTAGAATTAATTTTATGATACAACAGCGACTTTCTTCTAGGATATTAGGAACAAGCGTCATAAAAGATCATGTCTGAAGCCTAACTGTCAAAATAATAAATGAACAGTCTGCCAACAGCAACGTATGATCTTTATTCTTGCAAGTGACATTTGTTTAGTTAAACAGCCTTGCCACCTTTAGAGCAAATCTGKGTGCTCTGACCTTCCACTAGTTTTAGACTAGAAAAGGCACCTTAGATTAATGGTTGTAAACAATTCCCTCAACTTGTACTTCTTGACTTTCTAGTTGATAATATTTTTACCTAGAGCATAATGAGCTAAAACATAAAGGTTTTTCCCTAGGGATGATGTAGAGCCCCCACATTCCAGAAGTTGTGGTGAACTTAGCACCTAGCAAGGCAGAGTCCTTCAGGTGCTTATCCTGGATAGCGACAATTCTTCCAAGTGAAGCAGCRGGCCCTCAGTGACTAAAATTAGGATACAAACTCTTCAGGGAGAGCCTACAACACAACTTTCTGTCACTGCAAAACACCGATAGGTGGATTAGGCAGTCAGCAAGAGAGAGAGAGATGTGTCAGCACCAATCATCTGACTGCCTGTGAAGGGAAACAATGAATAATATCAGACAGTTAAGGTTTCAAGTAATTGGAAGTATCTGCAATGTAATGAATAGACATCTGGCAACAGTATCCTGTTCCAGTTAGCACATCATTTTGGATAGCTATAGTTCAGCTAACTGAGGTTGCACTATACATGCATTATAAAGATTTTCCAGTGTGGAGCTCCTTTAACTCTGGAGGTCTTTAGGATTCTTATATCAAATCCACTGCCTTTTTTTTTAAAAAAAAAAAAAAAGGAATAAAGAAAGAAAAAAAGTGTAATGTAGCGAATCCAACCAACATATTAAATACATTAAAGTCTGAAGCTTCTTGCCAAAGTTGACTGGTCCAGGAGATGGAATGTGTGGTTCTCTAAGACGGCTACAAATAGATCCTCTCCCGCTAGAGCTGAAAAAGCCAGCTGGGTCTGCCAGCAAAAATGTAAAGCAGACATTAATCACAGCAGCCTGCACCTTCCCTTCAAGTGCAAGCTCTGCGTATCAGAAGGGAGAAGAAGGGAAAGCACCGAACATAACGGAGCCGAGAATATTCTTATGCACTTCCTGGATGACTGCTGGCTCTAAGGTACTTTAAGCTAAGTACCTTAGTACTCTAAGCTAGTACTAAGTACTCTAAGGCACTGTAACTTCTTTGTTGCTATTAACCTCTCTGGATGATGCAGATCAACCAAAAGCAATCTATCCACAAAACACCAGCCTGATGCGTTTGTCCGAGGTTTTCCTTTAATTGCAATGCACAAAAGTTAAGCCAGGTTGGCAGTCTCGGATGCCAAATACCTTCAGTTCCTCACAGAACAAGTAGGTGAACAGCAGCAAAGAGGATGACCCCAGAAGGATCAACATTTGTGTTTCAATCTGCCATCTTTAGTACAGAAATCTAACTCTTCTCTTTCAGCTTCTATTATGACACTGTCACAGCATGGGTTAGTTTTATTTCTCAAGCATGTCTAACAAACTCGCCACACTTCTTTTTCCTCTAACAGTTATTGTTAATGAACACACACTGTCAGGGCTATCTCTGTTTCCTTCCTACAGGAGCAAAAGCTTTCTGCCACACCACTGCAGTAGGAATTCCTCTTTGCCATGTTTCACAACTGTGAAACAGATTGTCAGTTCTCTTGGCCATCACCATTCTTCTAGGGACAAGGTACCCAGAATGAAACATCAACCTCTAATATGCTGGCCCCCTCACTGGTTTGTCAGGAATTTGAAGACTTTGAATGAAGCAGTAACGCACATATATTGATATGAAGAGATATTCATCAGCTTCCAGTGCAATATATAATATTTCCTATTAACTTTGCAAAGTCTTGAGCAACAAGGTTTCAAAATATCATTACAGATAACGACGACATACTGAAAGATTTCAGCAACAGAGCTTTGAAGTGATCTACACACAGCTTTATGTAAGAGGAACAATAAAAAAATAAAATATCCTTTAAAATATTTCGGTGACAGCTTTTTTTTCTAGCTCAAAGAGAAATAAGAGGAATATTCAAAATGGGACAATATATGACTTGAAATTATTAATTTGCTCTTCACAAATCACTCATGTATATACTACATGTGAGAAATTTGTGCCATATCCATGTCAGTATAAATCCCCACATCACTCCATGTTCTTGAAAAACAGTGGATAAACATGTCATTTAAACCTAGATGTCAACAATTATTTACATGCACACAGAATTTATTGATTAGCTATTTTAATTAGAAAAGTAGTAGTACCTTCTTTTTGCTGCAGTAAATCTGCCATTTCTTCTCTGGAGGGAGTGCAAACATAGCCTCTCTGTTCTTATCTGTGAGATCCAGTTCATCCTGGAGATTGTGGAAAACAAAAACAAAAACAGTCAACAGCTGCATTGATAAGTCTCATACATTGGACRGAATCTGGATTAGCCATGTTGACCTGCTTTCAATCAAAAGATACGGTGCCTTCCAAAGATTGTACCTTCCAAAGTCCCACATTTTCCCCCACCTCTTTGACCATGAATCTGGTTTCTAAACTTTTGCCTTGTTGCTGCAGGTACTCCCTGTGAGTGCAGAATCTATAAAAAGGGAAAGCAGTGTTAAACTTTTGGAACTAAGCATTAGTATCCCCATAGGGATAGGAAAGATCACACTTTAGACAACAAACTGCATGTCATGAAAGGAGTGAAATGAAAAGCCTCAGAGTACTAGCTGACAGAACACAGCTCCTAGCTCTGTTACAAGCTCCCTCCACATACACTGCAGTACTAGTCTTCCTTACTCTACTGTRAAAGGCTGGTAATGATACATTCTGTCCTATGCAATGTGTATTACAGTCTATAAAATCCTCAAGGCATACACTGCTACTTACTGTGTGTTTGCTCAACACTGACCACAACAGGGGCTTCGATTGCAGTGAGCAATTTCATGTGATAATGGGATTTAAACAAATAAGTACAATCTTCAGGTGAAGATGTCTCAACGAAAGCCTGGGCAATATAAAAACAAGCTTCCATGAATTAGTTTTGGCCTCCACAATATATTTAAAAGCATTTGCAGAGGGAAGCGTCCAGGAGTCCGGTATCAAGATGACACTGTAGCACTGAGAAAGCTGCACGGGCAGATTCCGGCACCCGCGCTAACCTAAGCCAAGCCAGACAATACCTCTTTAACGCAGCGCAACAATGCCTCATTTGGAAAGCTTTCAGGGCTGGAAACTTGTGAAAACAGTGAGCTAAATTGCACACTGAGCCTGGTAGCGGCTGCTGACAGATTTAAAAGCCCACAGAGATTTCAGCTGCAGAAAGGTACAAAAGAAATGCAAACAGTAACAAGGCAAGGTCAGTGCCAGCAGCACAAGGTAGAAAAAGCTGGAGGATTTTTTTCTAAGAAAGAAAAAGTTTAAAGGAAAAAAAAAACACCTTTAGCTTTGCAAAAAGAGTTCAAATCATGTGGAAATGTTTAGGGTGAGTCTCCAAACAAGGGGGGAGCCAAGCGAGGCAAGGAGTTTTATCCTCGCTACACACAATTAGAAAGCTCCGGCCAGGATCGCATTCTTGGGGGGTGAGGGAGAGAGAACCGACATGCAAGGTCTTCAGACGAGTGAAGGAATGCTGGTGTAGGTCAGGCGTGTGGGAGGGAAAGAAGGGGCGGACAGGGAATCAGAAACGCCAGGTTTGGAAGAAGAGACACAGGGGCCAGAATACACATCTGAAATGAGCTAGTTGGGCTCAGCTAACCTCTTAGAGGGGGAAAAAATCATTGTTCTTGCTTTATTGAATTGCAAAATGATTTTTGCTTTCATTTTATAAAGAACAAATAACTTGCTCTTCTAACATACACCACTCTTTCAGAGGCCGGGTGAATAAGCAATTTCTTCTCGGTAGCTGAATTTAACTACAGCAGCAAGCTGAACGGTAGTCAACTCTGCTTGGTTTTCACAACAGTTTTGCCCACCAGACCAGCTCTCCAGCTTTCTGTGCACCACACTGAATGATGAAGATCTCAACTGATACATCAGAAAAGAATCATTTCACCAGGACACCACTCCCATCGACTAAATGAACCTGGTGGGCAGTTCCATTAGCAACTTTTAGACACTGCTGAATCCTTCTGTGGACACTGTCCACACAAAAGACAATAAGAACATGCAGTTCCAAGCAAGTAATTTTGCATGCTGATAGCATGACTTTCTTTTCAGAAGAGATGCCTGGAAAGGTTGGTTGAAGGAATAGAAGACCCAGTGGGAACAAACTCACCTGAAAAACAGTAGATGAGGACTGGGAGGATTAACTACCCTTCTTTTTGAAAGAGMTAAGGGTTTATTAGGGGGCAAAACGCTGGGCTCCAGCCCATGGGTCAGATGGTCAGGTTGTCAGCAAGAATCACAGAATGTTCAAGGTTGGAAGAATATTGCTCAGGAAAAGGGATGCCTCTTCCAGAATGCAAAGCAGAAGTCAAGCTCTTGGACAGCCTTCCCCCAGTACGTAGGTACTCTTTGGCAGGTGCGTTCCTTTGCTGAGAGGAAGAAAGGAGCAAGAGGAACTGAAGCAACCTACCTGCTCGCCTCTATTGACACTGTTTACACGTATTCTGTTCTATAAAGAATCAGAAATTGCTACAAAACGCAGAAGGCATGAATCCTTCTCCTAGGAGTTCTCCAAATTATCTTTTCTTTCCAATTGARTTCTCAATCCCCTTCCAAATTGGAAAAACAAAGTAGCTCTATGCGTGCAGAGGAAATGACTGGATCTAGCTCAGAAATAAGATCCTGGATCAGGCAGACCATTTCCCTATTCTGACTTGGAATCCAAACAGAAGGCACAAAAGAAAGCTTGATGTTTCAGAAAGCAGCAGGAACAACCACAGCAAGTGCTGGAAAAAAAAAAAAAAAAAAATCAACAGGGCGATTTGCTCCAGGAATAGGTCATTCTGACCTAACAACAGAGACAGATCTGTCCAAATGTAAAATTTCAGGCCCCAGAGTCAGCTCAAGGGCAGCCAGCACCTATTGGGCGAAGGAACTGCAAAGGTTGGCAGCAAAGGGGAAGAACTACAACCTCTCAATGGAATCAAGCCTGGGGTTAGAGACAGGTTAAGGAWGCCCATGAGATTGAAATCCCAGGGAGTAAGTAGAAAGGGCAAGAAAAGAGGTTTTGTCAAAACAAAGGGGTGGGAGGAAGCCTTTCTTCTTTACCTGAATCAATTTCACCTAGAAACATAGCAATTCCTCTTCTGTGTCTCGGGTGGATGACTTGGTTACAGCAGTTCAGGCCAGAATGATCCTGTACAAGAATTCTTCAAGGATTCAGGTTCTTGGCTCTTAAAAGTACTTCAAGTTGCATGGGCTCTAATGAAACATCTTTTGAAAAGGTATCTGCCAGGCTGTCCTCAGGGAGATGTACAGTACAAAGTACATCCAGTTAATACTCCTTATATTTCTCCCCATTATCTATTTCCTTATTAATTTTATTTATCAAGAGGGATGCTTTCAGATATTTTCACTTTSATGTGGACATTTTCTTTTTACTGACACAGGCTGCATTTCAATGATAAAACATTTAAAATGTACTAGAACTTGCTTTGAGACTTAAATAGTTCCAGACTACATCTGAGGTCAAAGGGGAAGATGACTTCCATTCAAAATGGCTACAACTCAAAGAAGAGAAAGAGAGAGAGAGAGAGAGAGAGAGAGAGAGAGAGAGAGAGAGAGAGAGAGAGAGAGAACTGAATGAGAAGAAGAAATGGTGAGGAAAATTAAACCACCTTGCATCCCTTGTTTTGGGGAACACTCAGTGTGAAAGATGGATTTGGTGGGCAATAGTCATTGGTTTGATGATAATATCGCTCAAAGGCTGTAAAAAGCTCAACAGAATGACATTTCTTACTTAGACTGGGCAGAACTTTTCATAGTGACATAGAATTAAATTTATGTAGAGAATAAACAATACTCGGGAATGCACAGGAGACTGGTTGTACTGAAGAATCTTTAATGTCTGTTGACAGCTGTGCTGAGACTTGCACTGCATCTCTACCGTTAAGACATATGTAGAAATGTAGCAAAGGGTTATCAGGTAACTGCTTTTCCACCCAGAGACCAGGACCMTTGAGATCCACAGCTCAAACAAGGTTATCCAGCTCCATCTGAAAATTCCCCCTTCTTGGGAAGATGCCTCAGTTTCAGACTTTTCTTATTCTACTTGCCCCAGATATTCCCTGGTCAGCCCAGGGAGTCTTCCTTGTTACTTTATGTTACTTGTAAGTAACATAAAAGAAGAGATCCTTTTACTGTCCCCAAAGGGAATAGCTCTGGTAGGAAATCAGTCTTCATTTTACATCAGAAAATCCAACCATAAGACATCATTCACAGGAAAAGAGGYTTCGTTACTTCTGCTCACAAAGCTGCCTGCTTTACTAGTCTGCCACACTACAGTCCTGTGGCACTTCTAGGTTATTTAGAAGAAGATTGGTACTTGGGCAAAAGGACAGCCAGCCCTTAACATCAACAAGCAGCATGAAGACTAAATCCTCAGATGGCATAAACTGGCAAAGCTGTATGGAAAAGTTAAACTTCACCCCGTATTGTTAAACTCAAAATAGAAACTTCAGCACCATCAGACTAGACGAGGCCAGCAGCTCATCTGACCTATGACCAGCTTCAAAAGCTTCAGAGGGCAGTATAAAAACCCTGCCAGGACAAACCTACAAAACAAACTGTCTAAATGGACAATCAACTCCCAACTTTCTGTGTCAAAAATATGGCAGATTCTGTGAAGCAGGTGAGTTCAGTCCTTCGCAAGATGCAGACAGCATTTGTATTTTCAAATATTTTTTGCTCAGCTTCAGAAATTTTCTTTGCTCAATCARACCAATATTATCCTTAAGGGTTTCACCACTATTAAATAAGTTATCTTAATATTCCTTTAGAGACTCTAGAACCTCCATAGCTGGGAGGTTTCCTCTCTGAATAACTTGCTTTCATACTCACCGCAAGAATTTCAAGAGATGGTTTRTTTTTATGTTATGATCTTGCACTATATGAATTTCAGTTAAATGTGTCACCCATACCCTGCTTCCTGGTCACATTCCCAGTCCTTCTTTTGTTCTTGCACACAGGTGCCTTTTCTTCCCCCACCATCTTTTCCCTCACTMCCCTGCACCTTCTCTTCATCTCATGCACAAATACACTCTCCTTTACCCATCTCAGTCATTGTCTGTCAAGTCTGTTGAGCAGCACCAAGTTGTTGACCCAGGCTCAAAAGAGTAGTATAACACACGCCCTGTTATCCCAAATCCACAAGTACATTTATATAGATGCATATTAGAGTGTCTCTAGAAGAAAGGCCCATAAAACATTCCAATTCCATTAATGCTTCAAAGTGGCACGGTAGGGCTATGATCTCATAAAGTAGTCTTGTGCTCTGGATGAATTTATTTGATTTTATATGAGGTAAACAGTGATGGTGACACATAATGGGAACCCATCCAGCACCCTCTGGCAGGCTCCTTTTAGCGTTCGCTGTGCAGTCACTTTGAGGGAGTAGTTGGTGGTGGATTAATCAATGCTGAAGTGAAACTCAAGCTGTCATAAGATAACAACTCRGCTCTGACATCTCTGGGACTGTAGAGGAAGGGGAAGCGGTGGAAAGAAGTCAGGGATGAGGTTGTCAACAGCATGCTACAAGCCTTTGTAATACAGGATGCAATCCAGCATAACTGTCATAGTGTTAACAAGTAAACTGAGTGAGACGGAGTTGCCAATGTATGACTTCTATTGCTTCATTTTGCATTAACGACAGTCCCAGCCTTATTTCTTCAGTTCACGTTGCCTGTGACAGGCCCTCTTGGCAAATAACAAATGGGTTACRCTGATGGCTTATGTTCTACCTGTGCCTTTGCTGGGAACTATGTGGTTGGGAGGACACGTGTCACAGGAAGAGAAACTTCTCAGCCTGTAGGTTGTGTTTGACATTACTGCCATTAGACAACTGTCTCATGGCATTTAAAAGAGAGGAGGCAGGAAGGGAAGGACAGGCAGATGATTCATTCTCGTCACAGGGTCCAGCAGCAACAGTCCTAAATGCCATTTCAGAGAAAACTACAGCAGGTAAATTAAAAAAGAAAAAAAAAATGGAAAAGAAAAATGTCTTCTTCACATCGCAATCTCTTTGCAAACATATTAGTCCTTGAAGTAGAGATGTATATTCCCTATTTAATCAGTGTCCACCTCCAGGGGACAGTATAGGATTGCTCCCCTACAGACTTCCCTCCATTGCTCTSTTCAGTCCAGCTGTACTGGCTGATCTATAAGCAGCAGCTCTCTGGATGAGTGCATACTTCAAACACCAAGGAGGTTAAGATTTTTCAAGACCCTGCCCGTCTGAGCTTTCAATGAGCAAGGCTAATTTGACTACACAAATTGCCTATATCCATGCACAAAATGAAACAAACAGCAGTGCAAAAGCAACACTGCTCAGGAAAATTCCTCCATAAGAGAATCATTACAAAGGCTTTGCCTAAAATGCAGCTRCCAAATTGGAGTATGGCTGATGCAGGCATCAAGCTTCCCTGTCCAACCACCCCTTCCCATGCCCTCCTTTCCAGAGCAGCACCTGGCACAAGAGTATGACTGTAGCCACAGCAATTGCTGAAGGCAGGTGTTCTCCCAACACACAAGTGCATTGCTACCCACACAGACACCGTATCTGCAAATACAGCAGATTAGCTAAAAGTTACCACCTAGACATCCATTACATGTCCCCAGTCCTCTGAAAAAACAGGAAGAAAAATCAAACTCTACCTCATACAAAGGTATGAGTTTCCATACCTTTGTAAGCACATAAAAGTAAGGGTCTGTGCAGCTACATATGCCACATGCACATTGAATGCACAAGCACATGTTAGTGCCATGTACAAAGCACACACAGCACAGAACACCTGCCCACACCTACAACATCCCAGCCATACAACTGAACACAAGAAGTGCTCACATACATCTCTGGCATAGGAAGCATTGTTTATACTTCATCTGTGACCATTGATCTCACTGTAAAGCAGAAAAAGAGATATAAATAACGCTGTGATTCCCACTGCACTTTTTCCTTCTTGCCTATTCAGCAAGTGTGGCTTTAGAACACCGGCAATATTAGAGGCCTGAATCTCTTGATGCTCAGTCAAGACAACACAAGGCAGAAAACATCTGAAGTCAATGTAGTGGAGGGGAAACAGGCAGAGATGTTTCTCTTCTACCCTSCCATCACAGGACTCATTCACTCTCCAGGTTCAGCGGCAGAGTAAGACATCTATCAAGGACACAGATCTTTAGCAAAGAAATTTCTCCTCCTGGAAGACAGCTAAACCCTGTCTCACTCCTGCATCTCAAAGGCATGTGTGACTTGAYGTCACCCAAGCACATGCCATCAGGCAAGCCTACCCTGGCAGTCCTTCTTCCTTTTTCTGACCTTCACAGGGAACCTGCCTACCTAAAACAACAACTTGCTGGGAAAATAGAGAGAAAGAATGAGGAAAGCCAGTATCCATTCATGCAACAATATACATACAGGTGTTTAGCGCTAGAGAACCTGACTCAGATACATTCTCGTATGTGTGTGTGTGTGTGTGTGTGTGTGTGTGTGTGTGTGTGTGTGTATGAGAATGTGTATCTGAGCCAGGTTCTCTAGCGCTAAACACCTGTATATATATAAATATATATATATATATATATAAACACCTAGATATATATATATAGGGCTATAAAATGGGTAGAGCAAGAGAGGAGCTTTGGCGGGTTTCCTCTTAGGCAGACAACATAAAAAGGCAGTGAAAAATTAACTGTTTTATCTATTACGAAGATGGGCTGCAGGAACAAGCTCAATGATGGGGATAAAAACAGAAAAGCCAGGCTCGTGTCTAATCTAAATCCCTGCTGCTGCAATTCGAGCCTATTACTTCCGGCCCGATCGACCACAGACATGGAAAGCAGGTTTTTTTCCTTCCTCTTGATAACAGTTTTCAAGCACATTAAAGACTGCTGTAATGTTCCTCCTCAGTCTTCTTTCTCGAAGCTAAACAAGCCAAGCTCTTTCAGTCTTCCTTAGAGGTCACATCCCCTGGACCTCTCATTCTTGCTGTAAWTGACTTCCGGCTTCTCTCCGGTCAAAGTCCATCTCTCAAAGTGCACTGTTGGAGAGGGGACACATTGTTCCAGCTGAGACTTTACCAATGCTGAGTGCAAAGATTACTTCATGCATCTTCAGACTACATTCCAGGTTGCATATCCCCTGCTTCTTTTTTAAATTATATTTTTATTAAGCAGCATGACTCATATTTTCTTGTGATCCACTGTAAGTCCCAGTTCCTTCCCTATAGAAGCACACCTCCCTGGATGCTTCCATCTCGCATTTTCAGACTTGCTCCTGAAAGGCACACGTTTTATCTGTCCCCATTGAATCTCAGTCTGTTTTTCCCACACATTTCTCCATATTCTTCTAAACTTGTCTTAACATATTCACAGTTTTTACAGCTTAGTGCCATCTGCAAAGCTAATAAGTATACTCAGTATTCACCATCCAGTCATTAAACGAAAACACTAAACAGAACTGCAGCCATTAAACCTCTGCCTGGTGCATCTTTTCACTTTGACAGGTTGCTAGTCCTCAGGGGCAAGTTCCGTATTTATCTCCACATTTTACTCATACAGAATGTGTCAGACATCTCAAACAGAGCTTCCTGCATCACCGTATATAACGCTGCTGTTTAACAGATAAATAGATCTGCTGTTTCTGCACAGTATTCCTTCTCCACCTTCATTTCCCTCCCCTTGCCTTTTTCTCCTCCCTTGTCTGGGATCTGTTTTTCATGCCAAAGTCCTTTAGATGGGACCCCACAGGGGGAAGCTAGGTGTGGGAAAGGTTATTAGGAAACTGCCTTCTAAAGGGCTACCGTTCCAGTGTCCCCACCCTCTCCCTCCCTCCTCACAAAGTCTCTTCTGTTCTGTTTTAATACTAAAACAGAGTTCAGAGGAGGTTCCTATGCTGGAGCAATTCACGGCTCGCACCGTGCCAAAGCACACAGGCACACACCTCTGATCGCTTCCTGCCCAAACACACTCCTGCTGGCTCAGCCCACAAAATGCCAGCTCGGAAAGGCGCAGGGAAAGAATCACTGCTGCTCCCGCCCTGTGCCAAAGGCGGGCGGAATTTCCAGGGGCGTTGGTGCCACCTACTCCTCTCTCCTCCCAACTTCATCCTCTTGCGTGCCTCCTATTTACCACCTGCCCCTATGGAGGAAAACATGCGTAAGCCTGAGCTTGGCTGACCTTTAATTCTTTAATAAAATGTTATATAAAAGGGCAGGAAGAACTGAAAGGTCAATTAAGAATTTCATGAGTGAAACAAAGGTCYTACCAAGCTTTATTCGGGGAGCTCAGACATCCAGGCCCAAGCTCAGCTCCGATATGAATAGGTAAACCCAAAGGAATTCCAATAAATCAACACAATTTGTGGTATTAGCTCTGATCTATATTATTCAAAATGAAATCAGAATCTGGGTTTAGTCCTCTTGCTCTCAGAATCATTACTATACTGCCCTACAGATTTAGAAACATAAGCTAGAGATCAGAATGTCTCACTAACTCCATTAAACTGAGTGGAGTTAATCTGAATTTATATCAGTGCAAAATATCAATTCTTAATTCCATTTCCCTGCTTTAAAATGTTATATACATAACAGAACCCAAACTTTTGAATAGGGACTCTATAACACAAACTTTTTCTACGGTGCATAGCACAGACTCCAGAAATAGAATAGACTTATCAGTCCTTTTCTGCAAATTAATAACTTCTACTTCAAAAATATTTTGACAAGCTGTCTTTACTATTAATTAATCCAGACCAGCTATAGAAACATTCACCTATGAATCTTTTATCTCCTCTTGGATGAAGTGTGGAGGGCAATTCCACAATATTCTTCACTCATACAAACTGGGTATTTCCAGTTAAACACTATGGACATCACAGTACATTTGGTTATTTACTCACACCCAATGAGGCATCATGTCTCATTGCTCAAGTATTCTCATAATGAGAATTTCAAATACTGCACTGACACCACTGGTGTTAAGAAAATGCCTGACAAAGGCTCTTTTCCTAAATAATCCTAAGAAAACAATTAACAGAAACACACAAAAAAAATACAAAAAGGATTAAAAGGAAGAGCATTTTCCTTGCATATTCAACACATCTCCTACATGAAATTATGATTTGTTGTGGTTATCTAGTTAAGTATTAGTAATCCAAAAGTTCTCTCATCATTAATGTAGGAGCCAACAACTTTAACCAACAAACTCATCCAGCTGGTGCTCTTTGTGCGAGATGTAGTGCTGAAGTGCAGCCGCTAAAGCAATCCCAGGGGATTTTCCATGACTCAGGGATCTCCCTGGCCAACATCCAAATTGGGTAACTGCAATCTGCTTTCCCCTTGCAGTTTCCTTTGGAGAAGCTATTCTTCAAACCTCCACCTAGAAAACCATTGCATAACATTGAGGTGCACATTGCTAAACTCTTTCCAAAAGGTTCTTCTGTTATTAGTCTGGGCAGCATCTCCTTGTATGCAATCAACAGATGATTGGAAATGGTAAGTTGAGAAGATGCCTCGGAATGTTCTTAATATAGAAGCATATAGAACATACAGGTGCTGTATAGAATATATAGAATATATATGTATATGTATAGAATATATAGAATATACATATAGAATATTCTATATTCTATATAGAATATACAGCACCTGTGTATTCTATATGCTCGGGCAATTTTGCATACTGCATCCACATACACTATATCTACATACAAAAGAAAGAGCAGTCTGGCCAGGAAGACATTAGAGATTCTGTAGGAGAGTCCCTACCAGAGGGACTGTCTTGCTAAAGGCAAGAAAATGTCTACAACAGGAAAAAATATTGGGGATTTCTTTCCAAGATTCTAGGAAAGATACAGTAAATTCTACCACTGGAAGTTTCCCATGCTGACTATGATCCACTCATGCTGCATCTGTTCAGCACTTTTTCAATCTGACTGCAATTCCATACTAAAGTTGGTAGAAGATATATTGCCTGTTTCATATTGGAGAAATAAACTCACAAATGCATGAAGTGAGTTCGAAAAGCTTGCAGAGGGACCTAGAAACAGGACCGTGGAGAAAAAAAACACTGTGCTCTTAAAATATGTTTTCCTCCCACAATGTTTAAGGACTTGTCTGTTTAAAGAACTACCTAGCATTCAAAGCCCTGAGTGAGTAGTGTTTCAGTGCCAGGTGGGAAGCATCTGTCTGTACTTCCTCCAAACAAAATATGTCAAAGGCAGAGCAGCTGGGGAGGCAGCGCAGCGAGTGACAGGAAAAGCCCCTTCTGACACCTGCCTTCCATGTGCTGCTCCTCTTTGCTTCTGAGGGACTGAGCAGAAGGGCCACTCATTTCCTGCATTTGAGGGCACCAAAATCTCCACTTTCCCAGTGCAGAGGAAGGTGCCAAACAACTAAGGACCTAAAGACACAGTACTCTCAGAGGTGCTGCTCCACCCAGCAACATCTGCAGCACCTTCTGCTCCCAGATTTGCCAGTCTTGCTGACCAGGCACATGACAAGCAAAGGCAGCCGTTTGTCTCCAAGAACAAAAGCTCTCCAAGGTTATCTCAACAGGTCTCCTGCATGGTAAACAATCTTAAATGCGTTTTCCTCACCACAGGGATCTTCTCTCCATTATTTTGCCAAAATCCAGGCCAAATGCCAAATCATACCTCCTGTAACATCCCAGAAAGACGCCTGCCATTCAACCCTCCCTTACTGACATGTAACCTCCTGTCCCAAATGTGCAGCCATAAGATCACTTTCTTGGCCTGTGGTCGGTCCCATGCCAGCTGTCTCTTGCACTTCTTCCTGCTGTCCCTTCAGCACCACAGCTCTTCCATTTGTTGCATCCTATTTTTCACTGTTTTGAAAAATCTTTGTCCCTCTCTAATCACAATCTCCCATCTGGTTACAATGCAGCCATCCTCACCCATCTGCAATGCAATGCCTTCCTCTGCCATTTCTCCCTGGGGCATCTCCAAGTGACCCCTTCTTATGCCAAATGACATTTCTGACATGGTCCATGGAAATTCTCCCATCTCTCCTCAGCAGACCAAGGCTAGAATTCAAGTATCTTCTACAGGGAGAGAGGGATAATATCTTAATGGATTTGTAAGATAGGTTGTCAAGCAAGTGGGTCTTTCTCAGGCATTTTCTGTCTATTGCAAGCAAATCATACCCCAAACATATTCAAACATTCCATTAAAACCTTAAATCCCCTGATTACCATCACGACCTTCCTGGCTTTCCAGCAAAGTGGCTGGTGCACTCCGGTTGGGATATTCAGCAGCCATCACAGATGCACAAAATATCATGCAGGCCAAATTTCAGGTAATGTGAAATGATATAATTTTAATACTGTCYTCAGGAGAACTAGGCAACTGATCACCGGAGGATCTCTCTGCAAGTTTCACAGTAAAACACTGAAAAATGACGTATTCCTGCACAGGCTGGTATCTGTAGTTGAAACTCTTGTCTCTACACAGGTACTTTGATAACACCCCCAGCTTCCCCACATTGCACAAAGGCCCAGTGCTGGGTTTGCATTTGTTTACACAACCCTATTGATTCTGAGGTGCAGAGTGTAAGAAATATTCTTCCTGTTTCCCTTACAGCCATTGAGGGTCTCAGGCACCTGCAGCAGAACAACTGCTGTTTCCCTCAGGTAACTGCTCAGGCTATGTGAGCTGCCAACCAGCTGCACCTGCTGGAAGGGAGCCTAGAGAAACAGGCGYTGATGCTGCTCCCAGCGCCACGAGCCTGTCCCTATCACACAACTCTGTATGTGAGACGTGTGTCTGTCACTTAGGCTGAGTCTTGTTTCCACCACAAAGCCTAAAATGCAAAATATCTCCCACCTCAGGACTTGAGGATCTCTAGAAAGCTGCTTGTAGTGCTGTGTGCATTAGAAATTGGGACCTGCACAAGGGTACTGCACGCAGGGCATGAGAAAAGCCTGACATCTCACATTTTGAAAAATCTTTCTTTGAAGAGCAGTCTTTGAAAAGAGAAAGATATCCTAGATATGTATGGTCTTGGACTAAAGAACTGTGTGGGACATRTAGGAAGACTTATTTATAACTAGACAAACTACTGTGATATCGTGGTTGGCTTTTGCTTCCCTAGCTTTACTCTTTTAACTGCTTCAGAAACCTTAAATCACTTAGTGCTTTTGCCATTATTATAATACAAGCATACACGGAGGCATGAAAATCATTAATCAGCAAACTACAAACTAATCCAAGAGAAAGAAAAGATTTTGTGGTCTGGCTCCTTTCAGCTACAAAAGCAATCTGCTGCCGCAAAAACTTGTGATTTCTGCCTTCAAGCACAGTGCCTTCCAATCAGATGGTGATGTTAAACCCTCTTCCTAAATATCAGTCATTGGTCCTGTCTAGTGTCTGAAAAATCCAACTTAATCTCATCATTAGTATTTTCTTACAGTTTCCACTGGCACGTTCTCATTAAGTGCAGAAAAAAGAAAGCAGTAACTGGGATAGGGAGTCTCTACAGGATTGAGGCCAGCAAAGTGGTTTGCTGGAATGAGAGCTCATCGCATGCAAATCAAAATGAGGGACAGATCTTGCCTGCATTTGGCACCACACCACCTTCCTGACTGACTAGGAACAATCATTCAGGATAGAAAACTATAAAGAGAAGGGACATAGGGAATGGAAGAACTACATTTTAGGCACAAACAGTACAGAGACACTTTCAAATTAAGATTGCAGAGAAATCTGAACTGATAAACTATTCAGAGCAACAGGCCTGTTAGGAGTGTAGTTCAGAACTTAGATTTATATATTCATGACAGGAAAGTGACACAGAAGTTAAACACTTATCCTGAATAGAATCCAGGAAGAGGAGAGATGATTCAAAAGATTATATTTTGAAACTGGAATACTTAAATTTTGGTAACATATCTGAATCTAAATGTGATTAAATACAATTATGAGTACACAAGAAATGACTTTGTGGGCTTAAGGCTTGCGTTTTTAAGTTAAAATCTTTCAGAGAGAAACTAAGGACTAAACAAGCTATTGAAATGAAGGAGCTAGAGGCAGAACCAGGAGCCCTGCATATGCTTCCCCCAGACCCGTKGCTACATTTCTGGAAAACACCTGGGGTCTTTGGTCTCAAAGCCTGTCACCAAGCACAAAGAAATAGAATCAAAGTCCTCTCACTCCTATGACCATAGACTGCCCTGTAAGGCGGTTGATATTCACAAGACAGCGCGTAATGGTGGTAACTCTTTCTCTTTACCCAGTAAATACTCTTTCAAGCTGCAGAGCCAAAGACAGGCTTCATGAACACAGCTACAGCCAGACTTGGCAAGCTTGAGCAGAACTGGTGAGAGGTGGGAGGACTTATGCAAAGCCACGTTTTCATCTGAGGTTTAGACTGTATCTATTCGATTGAATGGCCTGCAAGGGAGAGCTAAGCATGGAGGAAACTTGCTACTTCCACAGCAGCTGTTTGCAGTAGGAACTGCTACTACAGCTATTTAGGTTTGGATCTCATCTCTCTCTGGCTCCCGATAAAGGTGCTTTATCCAGTATGTGTCATACTGGTGCCTTGCTCAGAGAATTGTTTTGCTTTCTGACAAAAAGATTTACTTGCTTTTGTTTCTTCTCCACCCTACTCAGTCTCTCCTCCAGGAAGGGAGAYTATACTTAGTGAATTTTGCCCTCTATAAAGGTACAAAAAGAGCAGATGTGGACAGATGYCCCAGAGTAAGCACAGAATGGAATTCTTCTTCCAAACCTTCTGTACTGAGTGCTTCATCCAAGCTAATGGATATTTGGCCYCTATAACTCCACTGCTACATTGTCTGTGTCATGAGACAACTTGTGAGGATGCCAAACGTGCTGATGACAACATTCACACTCCTTCTTCACTCTCACAAAAGCAGAAAGAGCACCTCTTTGAACAACTAAAGAATGGTCGGTTCTCATATCTCATCTCAATGCTCTTCTCTGCCTTTTCAATGGATGACAAGCAGCAGAAATGCTGGGTAATTCTGATTTTTTCATAGTTCAAAACTATTTATGCTTTTCCTTTACTGTTACTATGTAACTTAAGGGGTACTGTTATGGACACAAAATCCACATTTTCACTCTGAAAAGTCTGTGAGGCTTATAAATAGTAATATGGATAAAGAGCTCTCCGGAATTTATGAAGTCAACCCCACTATTTTGGGGCCCAGAGAAAACAAACACATAATCAAACAATCCCCTCTAGATTCAAATGCAATATAAGAGAAACAAAGCTARGCAGGGCAATTCAGTCAATATCCTAATGGAGCTAAATACAGGAATGTTTCAAAGCTAGCCAGGACTAAGAGGGGATAAGGGTAAGCATTTCTCAAGTTTTTCCCAATGTAGGATTCTAATATGTTGTAGGTAACAGAGATAAGGATRTTATTAAGCAAGGTTTGAGACGGTAAAAATACAATAATTCTGAAAAGGGAAACTCAGTAGATGACTTCTCATGGACTTTCCATCCTGAGATATATSATGTTGACTTCTACCTCTTCAAATACCATATCCCTCCCAAGAGAGTCATTAACAAAAGAAACAAAGAGAAACAGCAGAAGCACACATGGTCTTCACACTTCTTTTTTTGGTTTGTACTATTATTTCTTACATTTTTCTGTTTTCTCTCAATTTTCAACATATACAGTTACTCTTCTTAGCCTGKTTTGAGTTCCCCTTTGAGATCAGGTTACTGCTGTAAGAGAGAACTAGATGGGGACATAGTTAGTGACAAGCTACCCACAATCTTCATGAGTAAGAAAATTTCAAAACTTCAGATATTGAATGAAAGAATCAGAATCTGCTGTGGTGGACACACACACACACACACACAACACATCACTTCTAACAAATTTGAAAACGGATTTGGAGAAGCTGCCTCTTGAAAAAATATTATTTCCCCTGGCCTTGCAATAGTTCTTCCAGAGTCTTCTACAGTTCCTGTTCAGTTAATAAATCTGTGCAAAGAAAAACACATGTGCTTAGCACAGTCATTTTTGCCAGCAGGAACAAAAACAGCTTGGCACCCATTGACTAGACCACCGACTTGCAGCAGCACTTCACTGCCTAGTAGCATATACAGTGCCAGCTGGGAAAAGAGACTGAGGAAAAGGAGAGCAGACTAGAATGGCCCCAGTGGTCACGCAGGACCAGTTTTATCATATATGAGGCAACAGAAAACTCTGCACAGCCTTCCTACTGTGCAGAGCTTCTTTCCTCATCTCTCTATTGAGAGAAAGACTCAGAAGCCAGGTATTCCTTCCCTCTTGCACTTGAAAAAAACCTTGGACTTGCAAAGCATTTGCTTGTTTCATTTCTTAGAGATTTCTGATGAGGACTTTGTGTCACTGCACTAGCTCCAAGTCTAGTGGGGATGGCTCGAGAGCTAACATGACTTCACGCCCTACTTTAGCCCAAAGAAAACCAGAGCAAGTCACCTTGAGCCATAGTCTTTTATTTCAGCCCTGCTCTCTGTGTATGTTCCCACTAAACTAAAACAAGATTGAATTAGCCCCGCTGAAACATAACAGGGTTGATCACGAGTGAGCCTTTCTGTTTCCATTTGCTCATTGAAGAGACAAGGCCTCAACTATAACATCCAGCTTCAGGAAACAGAAACRCTTGGAATCCATGCTACAAAAAAGGTGGGTTGTCTTCAGAACAGACATTTCATCTGAGATTATCATCGACTTGCCCATTGGCAAACATTGCCTTGGTTAGAGTCCAGTCAAGCAGTTGCTATTCTGTGTTGGTTTGTCTGGGCCCAACTCCTACACAAAATCCCTGAACAAAAACACCTGCCTCATCCTGGAGTCTGTACCAGCTGCTTTATAAGCTGGGAAGGGGTCCTACAAGTCCATCACCATTCCTCAACCTCCTGCTTTTGCAAATGGACACCTCCAAATTCACTTCTTATGCTATCAATTTAGAGACCACATGAACAAGAGAAGATGCTCTGTTGACCCTCAGGGTACCAGCTTTTCACAGAAAGGCAAGTGGAAACACCCTGGATATTTACCAGACTGGAAAACTCATCACAAGGGAGGCTTTTCCAGAACAAATAGGCTTAGCTTTTCTTGTCATTAATTCCTATGTGGGACAATGCCCCAGATTTTAACTGCAACAAGGGGAAAATAGGGCTTTTAAAAACACATTCACAGACAGCACTATGTTTCATTATACCCTTTGCAGAGCAGATGGCAAGATGAGGCCTATACCCTCCGGGCCTGCTCCAGGGAGCTAACACAAATGCTTTTCTCATTACAGATCTCAGATGATGTTGGTGTCATCATTTCACTTGGGGATTTGGGTCAAAAGGCTTTGCACTCAAATCTGTTTTTTATATAGTACAAGCGCATCCAGACTAGGCCCTAACGGATAAGCAGTGGGGAAGCTCGTACAGAGCCCTCTCAGGCACTTCCAGGTCGCTGATTTATGCTCACGCATTTACAGATTGAATCTTTCTAATCCAATTAAAATCTCATCTGAGCTGTCAATACAAATGTAGCCTGTTTTATTTTAGTGTCTCATAGAACATGCATTAATCTGGAACTGCGGAAAAAACAGCCCCTCTGGGCAAAGCCTGTATTCTGCCAGGCGAGTTTCTATCCCACTTTCTCCCACTCAGGAAGGTTTTATTATTGTTGTGTTACCTGCTTACGCAAGACATGCATCACACCATCATATCTAAGTGCTTTACAAAATATGTTATATTACTCTTCTGAAAAAATGTCAAGTTTCTCTTCCAGCACACTTCCTAGGTAATCATGGCTAAGTTACTATCATTAAATACATGAACATGAATATGATCTATTTTTATTTCAATGGCTTCATTTGTTTGACATATATATGCCAGTTACTGGCTGTCAGCACGTTTAATAAGTTATAGCATAGACCAACAASTCAGAAACTTTTGGGGCCAAAAATTTCTGCAGATCGTGTACACTTGTCATTAAATTTTGCACTGAAAACATTATAAATCATACTGCCTAAYAGACTGCCACAGGGCAGCTGTGAACTATTTTGCCACAAGCACATGGAACAGCAACATTTGCCAGGTATAAACCAAGAAGTTGAAAGCAACCTAAATACCACCACAAACTCTCAAACTCCTCACAGAAATTGATCCTCAGTMAGTAAAGCTCAGTGGCAAATAAAAGCATTTATTTCCATATGACCTGAATGTGAGCAGGTTCAAGTTTTAGTAAGCCAAGTTCAAGAGCAAAGCATGTTGGTGACATTCTCAGGAAAGCTGGATTTAATGCTTGAATAGATCTTGGTATTGAAGAGAGCTGAACTTTTATACAGCCCTTAATACTTCACATATAAAAAAAAAACCCAGGAAATAAACTGATAGTGCAGCAGATTACACATTACATTCACATTCAAGAGGAAAACCTGTCACCACGCAGAATTCCCTAGAATCAGTCAGCTGCATCTTCCAAAATGAATCAGATAGTTTCACAGAGGAGGCAAAGAAACTCAGACCATGATTTTGCAGACTATCTCGCTAAGAAGACACATGGCATCCACTAGTTAATCAGAAATGAGTCAAATCTTTCTTCTTCTGCACTCCCTATTCCTCTTGAAACAGGAATCCTTACCGAATCCTTCTCACTTCCCTGCCACAGGATACTGCAAACCCTAATTTTTTTTCCCAGGTTCAAGGGCAGATGAAAGGAGTCAATGGAAGATAAATCCATACAATATCTGACTGAGGAAATCCTTAAGCTCTAAACTTTAAGGAGTGAGAATATTTGGGAAAAGATTGCTCTAAACTCATCTCTTATATTCATCCTCAAGTAACTGCTTTCTTTAAATCATTGTTGGAAATAAAAGCCTAGGCTAGATCCCCATACTATTGGTCTAGCATATTTCAGCTCTCCTTATGCTCACCTCCACCTGCCAACCCAAGTTACATAGTTATTTTTATTGCTATAGCATTGTAAAGACTTACCAATGGACAAGGACCAACTAGCCTAATGTTATGACAAGTGCAATGCAGGAAGACTGCTGTCAAATCCTCTAATCAGAGCATCCATTATTCCCTTTGCTATTCCTCATCTCTGTAGCACAATCTCAGGCACACTCCCAGACACCTCAGTTTACATAACCTCCAGAGACAGATAACGAGATACTCAGGTGACACAGTTCATCAGGTATCACCTTTGTGGTGAAGACTCCAAAACCAGTACAGTCTTGTAATCTCTTTGTTTTGCAACCATGCCAAAACCTGAGAGCAAAAATAGTGAAGCCTTTTGATGCCAAACACAAAYAGAATTTGCCTGCTACTGCTAATTCACAATATCTACTGAAAAAAAACAAGGCACAAAGTTCACCTGAAATACCTCCTATCTTCCCTGCTTGCATCTGTTGCTGCATCAGYCCCATTTCATGGGTCAAAGGCAATTTATAGAATCATAATATAATTATCAAGATCATTTCATTCTTCTTTCTCACCAGCAGAACATTATTGATCAATAGAATTCCTTATTATAAGGACTCCTAATAAGTCCTTATTTTATACACAGACAAACCACAAGATTTGCCACTGTATGACATCACATAGCCGATTTTATCCTAAAGTTGTTAGCCAAAACTTGACCTGCTGACCTCTTTTAAATGGAGGAGTTCATCCACCCTCAAAAGCAGATCAGCATGCCAGGAAAAACTTACCACAAGTTCAGAGAATCTGGCATTGAGCTCCTCTGCTGGTGGGATTGGGACCGAAAACTCAAGGAATTGGAGGGGGTTATTGTCTTTGAGATTGATTTCGGGGAGGTCACTACCCCCAAAACAACAAAGAAACCCCAGCGCATGACGGTTCCTCTTCCGTGGAGCCATGGTCATGGTGTAGGATGCTATCTTCTGATCATGTTCTGCAGGAAAATGAAATAAAAAAATAAGACTCCACTGGAAATGTACAGCTCTCTGCAGTTACAAGGGTTATCACCCATGTAAAGATAAGAGAATAGAAAGATTCGAGTTACAAAGAAGCAAAATAAACACTCAAGCTGAAAAAGGTATCAAGAGTTTTAGCAATATTAGTGTTTTCTTGTACAGTAATATAGCATCACTCCTTCCAGAGGGTTTTTAAATGCTTTAAATGCTATGGGGGATTTCTCAGCAGCTAGATCCAGCAGTGACACTCAGTAACCAGGATTGAATGCTGCTCTTTAACACTAATATTTCCCCTTCTCTCACTACAACAGCAAACAAAGCATAATAAGCAAAAAAAAACCACATACTGGAGGATTTATCTAAGAAGGAAAAAAAAAAAAAAGAAAGAAAAAAGGAAGAATTCCTCCAAGACATCCCATCTGATCACAATAAAACCAATGATGAAACAACTAAGTAGAAATCCATTTTTCATCACTCTGGAGTCAGACCTCCAGTCCTAAAYTCACCCCCTCATGGCCAGGCTAGCTCAGGGAGCTATCACATTTCCAAATACACGTAACTAGCTGGGGCTGTTTTACGAATCCAGGAGAGAAACTGCACTGGGCTAACGCGTGTTTTCAGATTTACGTTTAAGCTGCCACATCTAGTCTTGACAGGACCCAGGCTTGAAGGGCTTTGGTATCAGGAGTGGAAAGGCAGGCAGGAGAAGGCCCAAAGGAGGAGTTGGAGAGTGACTGATTCCACCACACAACACCGCTTGTGAACGGCCCATCCAAACAGGAAGCCTCCTGCCAGCAGTTTGAAAGGAGGGATCTGTRCAGTCCACAGAGAGCTGCATATTTTGCCCTTTTAAGGGGCTTGTTGTTTGACAGCTCAGGGGCTTATTTGTGTTATATTTTTTAAGGGCTTCATTTTTTCACTTAATCGGCAGAATCAGGCATATCATTCGAGAGCAAATAATTAAAGCCTGTTGCAGAGCCAAGCTCCTCAGGCACGAGGCAGGGCAGCAGGTGAAGGCAGCGACAGGATGCTGGGTGCTGGATCAGCAGCAACAGAGAAGAGCTTGGTCACCAGAGCGCCYGCCCCAGCTTCGCCCTAACCTGCCCCATGGACCTTGTGCCTGTCTGCTTGCCGGGACCAGGCTGCTTTAAGCTCTCAGAGAGACTAAGTGAGAGAAGCACCTTTGTGACAGCAGTGGCATAGTGGCACTCGGTGTATGGTGGCCAGCCAGAAGCTCTCCAGGGACATTTTGTGTAAGAATCTGAGCACACTCGTTAAATAAAATAAAATTCAACATCCAATCTCCTTTTGGCACTAGGTSCTTGGCAGGAATCACCTGCCCTACTTTGCAGCTAGGGCTGGTGTGTCTGGCATCTCTCCTTTTGCATTGGAGGTCATCAGGGGCAACCCTCACACAGCTGGAGGCAAGAGACATCCAGGTGAGCGGGTTCCAGGCCCTGCCCGTCTGGCATGCCCACTTCCCTCTGCAAAGGGCAGCACATCTCAGCAGGGCTCAGCAGGGCTGGGTGATGCTGGTTTCAAAAGCACATTCATAAGATCGCTGGATTATAACCAGGAGATACCAAAGGCCAACTTAAGCCCTGGAACCGAGTCTCTTGACACTGGTCTAGCTGGAAAAAGCAAAATGCCCTCCCATCTAGAATAATAATGTACACGCAAACTTCTCTTTCCCCTGGAGTGGGTTTTAAGGGTTCAAGATCTTAAATGATTTCACAAGAGAACTTCAGAAGTTGACCTTGTCCTCCRGAGACAGTCTTCTCAGAGACTACTCCAAGTGCAATGTCCGTTATGACAATTTGGCTATGGATAAGGTTAGAATTCATTTTTCTGACATAGCATCATCTTGAAAGGAATCCAAATCAATGAATCAAATTTGATTGATATCCAATATAAATTATATTTGCATCGATTCATTTGCAACCAAATTCTGGTCTGTGTAATAATACATGACAAAAAAAATATCAGCTAGTACTTGTTCCGCTGGTGTTTTTATGATGCAAGTACACTCTGTTGGGGATCCACACTTAAGTCATTACATCTCCATGATCTTTGGTGACAGAATTGCTTTTAAAAGTTCCTCTCTCAAGAATCAACTTCTGACAAAACGATTCCAAAGGGAGAAAAATGCTGAATTGAACATCCTCCATTTTTCTGAAGCAGGAAATAACCAGAAAAAAAACTGATAATACAAATTTTGTAAAATAAAATAAAATAAAATAAAATAAAATAAAAAACATATGACAGTAACCACAAAAGGTTTTTTATTCTAATGAAAGATCTGTTGCCTTTCAACTTCTTATAGATAAGGCAATTGTATAAAAATGAAAAATATGTGCAGATATCTACTTCTAAACAACTCCTGTGAGAATCAATGGGAAATCTCTCTAGAGTAACCTTACTATCACACACAACTCCCTCTCACAGCTCTTCTTGGCTGCACTGTCTTACCCTTTTGCACAGCACAAACAACTTGCTGTCATTTCAACAGCTAAACACACCCCCCCTGCTCATAACTAACCCTCTCCTGCTCCCCAGCCCCATCTATGGCTCAGCTCAGGTCAGGAGTCCAAGCCTGGAACTTTGCCCAAGCTCTAATTATACCAATGTCCTCTTCCTCTGATGGGGAGTACGTGTTCATTTCTAAACCACTTGCCCCCCTGACCAAGCATAATTAACCTAATGTAATTTCTCCAAGTCTTATCGGAAAGTTTAGTCACATGTGATAGGATTCTGCACACAAGGATCCTTTTTCAACTGGATGTTCTGAATCCCTGCTTCATCTCCCTCCCTCTCTCTCTTTCTCTCTCTCTCTCTCTCTCTCTCTCCAGTCTCTTCTCAGAAATTGTGTTTTTCCCTATAAAAATATGGAATATTCCACAAAGAATAAGACATGTGAAGTTACTGCATCAGACGCCACATGTATGTGACTGATGTCAGATGCAACATTAGGCAACTAGGAGGGAAGGACAGGCAAGCAAGCCTTTTGTCACATCTGGAGTAGGAACCCAGCTCTTTTGATTTGTATTTTCAATATGCTAAGGAGTTTCCTTGTTTCCAGGGCATGAAGTAACAAAATAATCAACCCCCTAAAATGCATTAAGTTAAAAATACTCTTTTAGGAAGGCCAGTTGTACTTCAGTAGCTGGAAAGGAGACCTGCCACTGCACTGGACAGAAATCATTAGACCAAAACAGTACGGATCAATGGAGCACAGGAAAGAAAACCCTGGAAAGCAAGTGGGGTCTCATGCAACAGCAGCTCTTTAATTAGGGCAGTCACCGCCAGTCATAGTCACAGATAATGGTTTGATCAGAGAGGGGAATTTGGCACGTTTTAGGGCTGATTCATTAATTCCCTCTCCGAAACACAGAGATTAAGGTAGAATAAGAATGCCACARAGCAGTTGGGACACTCAGCCCCATTCTGTTCTGCCCACCTCTCAGGTGCTTTATGGCACAAGTTTCCATGTTGTTTTTCACTATTTTTCTGCCACAACAAAACTGAAGTGAAAATTTCAAGACCTTCACATACTTGAATCTTGTCTCCTATTACAATGATAGCATATATATTTTTTTCTTTTCCCCTTCAAGGAAATATGGCCTAGGACCACAGAAGAGATAAGTGCTATTTGAAAATTATCAGGTTTAACCATACCCTTGAATCTAGCTTGTTAAATGTGTCTGACAAAAAAAAAAAAAAAAAAAATCTATTTACTTTTAATTCCTAAGGAATGCTCAGGATGAGCTGGATGATTAATGATCACTAAAGTCAATCTGTTAATGCCCAGAAATACAATGGTATTTAAGGTCTTGCCTGACTAATTCACCAAGGCAAAAGAACTAGAAAGATTTTTAAGAGGCCCTTTCCCCTCTGAAAGCTTATTGTGGACCTCTTTCTCTCAGCAGATAAGGGAAAAAAGATGTGAACAAGTAGGTTCCTCATGTTCCTCCAAAACCATACATCTACCCACACTGTGGTCATACAAAAACCATTCACAGATTCACAGATTCACAGAATATTTAAGGTTGGAAGGGACCTCTAGAGATCATCTAGTCCAACCTTCCTGCTCAAGCAGGCACACCTACAGCATGTGGCACAGGGYGGCATCCAGGCGGGTTTTGAAGACCTCCAGAGTAGGAGACTCCACAACCTCCCTGGGCAGCCTGTTCCACTGCTCTGTCACCCTAACAGTAAAGAAGTTGCTCCTCACCTGGAGACGGAACTTCTTGTGYTTCAGCTTGTGGCCATTACCCCTCGTCCTATCGCTGGCCACCAGTGAGAACAGCCTGTCCCCTTCCTCCCTGCATTCTCCCTTCCTGAACTTATACATATTAATCATATCCCCTCTGAGCCATCTCTTCTCCAGAGAAAACAGGCCCAGCTCACTCAGCCTCTCTTCATACGAGAGATGTTCCATTCCCTTAATCATCCTGGTTGCCCTGGTTTAACAAGAACATGGTCAAAACTAGAATCAAAACACATCTCAGCATCTAAGCATACAACATATTTGGATAGGAGACACAGATGTCAGACTGACCAGACGCTTTGGAGGCAGAAATACATTTACTTTGTGCAAATACGAGCTCCCCTTCCAAATTATCAACTACACACACAAGATTGCCAACACCTTGAACTCAGTGCGTCAAATTGTTCTGTTACTTATAGACTGTGGATCCAGTTGGATTGCACACCTGTAAATACAAGCAGCCTTGTAGGACGGAGGTCAGGAGCAGGGACTTCACCATCTTACTTTGCTTGCCCTCCTCCTGTCATCACCATTGCACAAGTCTTCTGTCATCGCAGCCCTGCAGTTTCAGTAATGCCTACTAATACCCACCATTTTCTACTAGTATCAAAAAAGTCTTACTAAGATTAATTTGCTGTGTTTCTTATCATGGGCTAAATTTCTATACCTTACTGAAATTGCCATGCTCCCTTCTACAAAAAGAATGAGAAAAAAAAAAAATGAGAAAAAAAAAAGACAGCTCTTTCAGACACAGAAAACCATACTTTCCAGTTTGACTCTTTGTTCTCTCACTCTTTCTTTTCTATCAGTTTTATTTTCATTCTCTACTTTTCTTCATCTTCCTGTTATTTTTCCCGCATTTTTTTTCCACAGTAATTCTTAGGCTTAGAATGGCTTCTAGTACCTACTTCAAGTATTGCAAACCCCTCAAACTCTTCATTTTTAAACAAACATTAAAATAAAATAAAACTTCTGAAGAGGCACCCACGGCATGACACCATCTGTCAAGACTGCACCACACTCTGGGTATGTTTTGTTTTTGTTGCATTGCAGCCTATCGTCACAGCTGCAGTGCTAAGTTTTAAGTTCTGCAGGGTAGGGCCTTACTTATATACTTAATGCAAATAAATGACTGTATGGTGCCACATAGACTTATAATATTGCACAAATACTAATAAAAACAGTAGGTCAGCAGAATGTAATCAACCAACTGGAATTTGGCCAGGATACCACGATTCACATCCCAGTAATGATGCTGCTTGCAATGGGAGCAYTTAGCAATGTCTGCAAGTTCAGAGTAAAGGTAGTTAATACAATAGTTTGAGGTGGGTAAGCCTGTGCTTTATGAAATAATGGTATTTATATGATGGCTTTCTCACCCACAGCATTAACTTCACTAGATGGGTTGGGCTGTTAAGTCACTGCTCTTCTCCAAATCACTGTAATTGCGAGAACCTGTGAGGAATCTACTACACACACACACACACACACACACACACACACACACACACACACACACACTCTCAAATCCATAGACCCCGCATGTGCCACCCTAATGCCTAACTGAGAATAAGACCTTCAGCAGGCAGTGTTTTGAAATACTCTCCACAGTCCCCAGGTGCTTTTATTCTTGAAAACAACCAGGTTCTCAGAAAGTTGTTTTTAGGACTGTTCTGAGACAATACTGTAATTTCAAGGCCCTGAATCACAAGACATAAAATGCTTTTAATTGTCACTGTTTTGAAACTGTCCTTAATAATGACTGTCCACTCAACTCAACAGACTACCTCCCAGGGAACAGAAAAGGTCCACACTGCAGAACTCAATCTTTTTGATCACCTCAAGTGAGAAGTCAAAGACAAAACAATGTGGAAAAGGAACTAATCCACTCTTTCCTCTACACCAAAGACAGGAAATATTGAAAAGGGAGACTACCATGAAAACTTGAGCTACAGGGCTAAAAGCTCTAGCATTTATACTGAGAAGAGCTGAGAAGAGAGAAATTTAGTCACAAGGGCTGTCAGTTCAGAGCTTCCCAGTAGCGCTAATAACCACCACCTTCAGAAGAAAGAACACACAAAGCCCATTACCAAGAGCATCACTGTCTTGTTTGAGTCATTGTAATTTTTCCATTCTGTCACTGCCCAATTATTTCCAGACATGATGTAACTATTTTGCCAGGGGGATTTGGGAGCCCAAATGTTGCTGTTCTCATCGTTATCCTGGGTGCGTGAATTTTTCAGACAAAATAAGCAGCTGAGGGTATTCGAGTGCCTCTGCTGAGAGAGGAATAATCTGTAAGAACTGTCAGTGTTCTCCAAGAAAAACAAACAAATGGTAATATTGCAATTACATCTTCTCAAACTCCAGCGCATTTCCATGTGAATGGCTGTTTTCTTTTTCAGACAATTAGTAGAAGAATGTTTCATCCCTGGTACAAAGTCATGGCAACATACAAAAACTCATTTCCATTGCATTCAGGGCCAGTACTGGACAGTAAGCTTGAGATRCCTGAGAGTTTCCCTTGATTATAATCCCTGGTAACTAAGCACAGATGTAGGTGTATCACTGCATTCTTCCCTATTGGCAGACAAATCATTTACTCACATGGGTAAAATTTTCCTCAAGTTCTCCTGTCAGAAAGAACAGCTCTGTCTTTATAAGAAATGGGTAGAATGGAACTAAAAAACAACACAGACAACACTTGGATGTTTTTCCTGGACTATAATCTCTTTCAAATTGGTCTTAAGCAACACCACTTGGGAAAGCCAGGGTCAAGCTTGCAACTCCACTGCTCTCCTTCTTAGTGTCCCAGCCAGGGCAAAATGTATTTCTGTAAGTCACTGCAGCTCCTGCTTTGGTAATTAAATAAATGAAAGACAGGCAGTAGAAGCATCATGAAARGAACAGGTCCTGGGATTTTGATCTTCCTTCTATCTTGAGAGGGTTTCCTTTAGGTCATAGGACAGACAGGTTCAAAACGTCACTGATTTTATAAACCTGCTTTTTAAGCTACTGAGATTCCAGGGTTGTCATTTTGGCACAAACAACAAATTAATTTTAGAAAGTGAAATTAGGAAAAGGTCACAGAGCAYTTTATTCCATTTTTTTATTATTATTATTTTTCTTCAACATTCTGACAAAGGATAATTTGGGTTCAATGTCCTGAAACCTCAACATTACGCAAGTAGGTTTAGACTCCAAGCCAGCAACTTGGTGAAAATGCTGAACTTTTAACCTAACGTGTCTTATGAAGAATGGATAGTTGGAAAGAGTTCTGCCYGAGGACTTTGGGTTGTTTTCTGTGTGTATTTTTAAGTGGCATCCAGATAAAATATGTTTTCTGGCTGCTCTAGTATTTACAGGAGGAGATTCTACACCAGCGTTGAAAGCTGGTTACAGAGTCCTGGTTTTCTGCTCTGGATTTTGGGGCTGCTAAGTGTTTTATGACACTAGGGTGAAAAATGTCTCATCTATGTCCAGACCAAGTTCCAAAGATCCAATGCTCTGAGGCCTGACTATGAGGGCCTGAAAAGTAACTGCATTACCTAGAAACAGCTTCTGTACCTGCATGGTCAATGTATATTTTTTGCCAGCATCAATATATTGCACAGAATACTGTGAAAGGATTGGGAGGATAGAGGGGAAGCCCTAGAATACCCAATTGTGATGGCTTTTCCTAGAAAGCAATGCATATCCTCAACTGGGTGATCTACAGCATAGGGTACATGAGTGCCCGGTGTCTGTACATGCCATGCCAATTGCTACTAACTTTATTCTAGTGTTTGCATCCAACTTGCCAGTTGCCGTTTCTTCCCTGTTCTCATAGCAAGAGGCCCTGTTTGCATCAAGACTCTTGATTGCCTATGATTAAAAAAAAATTAAGTACTGAGGTATAACTAAGAAGTTTACTTTGTGCTCTAGCTGATCAATATGCTCTTCTTTCTGAAGGACAGGTCATTTGCTTAAACATATAATCTGATATCCAAAGAAAATGGCAGAGAAGATGCACACTGGATATTTGTGCAGTCGTCTCTGGACTCCTAAGTACCCACAACAATTCAGTAGCCTGTCTAAATACACGGCAAGTTCTTTCAGCTTCTGAACCCAAGTTGTTTGCATCTTTTTGATGACCGTTCAAGCACATTCTAAGGAAAACCAGACTGAAGTAAAAAAAAAAAAAAAAAAAAAAATCCCATAGCATCAGAGCTGCACACTTGGGAAGAAAAAGAAATAAAAAAAAACTCCAAAACACTCTACTTCTAAACAGCAAATTTAAGTTGGGTACACAGTCCTTCGGTGTTACCTGAGAAGAAGTCCTACTGCTACGACCAGAACACAAGTCTTACTCCCACCTAGGGAAGGTGCATCTTCTTTATTCCGTTTGGACAGCAAACAGTTTTACTATATCCAGTAAAAGTTTGCAGCACATGTACTAATACCACCATTCGCTGTCTAGTTGTGTACAGAACTGTATTATTTGATCATTATCCAAGATCCTGCATCAGTTTGTTCTGTCTTACTCTYTAGGAACCTCTTTTTAGGACATATCTAATTTAGTAGCATTTCTTGCATCTTATATATTACATTTATGGACAGAATATATGCAAATACAAACAATACTTAGTCAGACATTGTCTCTTCCAATATGTTCAGGTCTTGGCTTCACTGCTGGCATGTCCAGGAAGAAAGACTGAAATTACCATTATTTCCAATTTCTACTTGTTGTAGGAAAGACACAACCAATCTGCATCACAACTTTTCCAACAACAGGAAGTTGCTGCATCATCTGATTCCACCTCTGTCCAGAAACCCTTCTGAAGAACAAAGCAGTTTTGATTTCCACATGGCATTTTGCACCTTTCTCCCAGTGGAAAATCAGTGGAAAGTGTAAGATGCCAGGAGCACCGAAAAATCAAAACCAACTAATTATTTAGACTGGAGAGCAAATTCAAACGGGAACCAAAATAATGCACAAACCAATAAGCCACATGCAAGCTTGCAGTCTACCACTAAATCATAACTTTTGGCTGCAGGATCAAGAAATGAGATGGAGATTTGACGGATCTTTTCTACATTTCACTGTTTTCAAAGTCATGTATAGCACAAGCAAAGGGTTCACAACATTGCAGGGGTGCCTGGCAGAACAACAGAAACAGTCTGGAGAAACGGCTCTACCTCCATATTCCCACAAAGAAGATAAAATAGCAGATGGATAATRCAAATACTAAGTTCACACCACTGAGATGCTCCTGAGACCCCTTCTGTAACACTTGTATCTTCCATAACCCCTTACCAGTCAAATGAAGCCTGTAAGAAGCATGGCTACTGCCCAGGCAAATGCTGAGTGCTAGGTTTATACTATCAGCTATTAATCACACAAAGCTCCATGGCAATAACTCCCCACAGAATTAAACAGTTCAGAGCAAGCTATGCAAGTGTAGAGAAGGGAGCAGTGTTAAGGGAGCAGTTCTTTTGTTTCCAGGAGGAAAAAATTCTTTAGACAGGAAGGACTCAATTGGCTCTTAGAATATTCTCTTCATGTTGGGATTCCACATGCAGGCAAAGTTTTTCTAGGTTTTTAAGAGGTCATGCATGATAAGGAAACAATTCATTTCCTATAGGGCCTGCTAATAACAGCATTAACTCTCCCGAATCCCCAGGGCATATTTCATGACCATATGAATATTGCAGGGTACATTTTCAGCTTGTACTGGAATAGTCCTACAGCAAGAGTTTCTCCCTGTGTGAACTGCAGCAGAACTACACGACCAATCATTAAATCCCAGCATGATGACCACAAGGTCCCAAAAAAGCTTCCCAAAAAGCAGCTTACAGTAAAAGTGTGAAGGAAGATATTTTCACAGCAGCCAAGAAACCTCTGTGCAAGAGAGGGTAAAGCAGAACATTGCCCACATGAAACAAAAATGRTATGCTCTAGTACTGGGACTGCATCCACCTCAAGAAGTAGTCTTGACACTCATTCAAGTAGCAGAGAAACCTATATGGACAATATCTTACAAATAAGATCTCTTTGCCTCCCCTAATCAATCATTTCTTACCAAAAGCAGCATTTCCCTAAGTTGGAAGGAGCATCTCCAAGAACCAAAGTTTGAGCTTGAATTACAAAATAACTGAAGAGAGGGAAATCATTTATAATGAGAAATGGAGTAAAGGGCAAGAGGAAGGACCAGTTTTCAGAATGGAAGGGGATGTTCTGGTTGTGGAAATACTATAGCAAGTTGCGTGCTCTGGAAAGACTYTGTTGTGGAAGTAATGCCAGCCAAGAGATAAGACAAGAAAATGAGCTCATGCCCTTGTATTCAATTCTTCAAAAATTTAGGCTAAGTTCTCTAAGTGCAAATGTCTCTCTCATCAGAATCTAAATAGTGTCTTAAATGATTAAAAGGAATGATCTCAACATGGATTTGTTCCATGTATCAAGGCAGTAATTTCAGCATCAACACATTAATGCAATGAGGTTACAGAGACTCTGAATTCACATAGCTTCCTCTCCATGTATAGAAGATTCCTATTAGTCCTGGACTCCTATTAATTCTGATGGAAACACACACCTGCTAGAACAAGACATTCACTTTTCCAAGCAAGAACTTCTACATAATTCACTCTCATGAAATTTCCCCTAAGTAGAATTGTACCAGGTGGGCATATAGTGAGTATGGTTTTTTTGTTGTTGTTTGTTTTTATCCCACAAAATATTTCCGTTTCTGCGAAGGCCTCCTTCAGTCTTTTTGAGTGCACTTTGGGACAGTCAAAGTAGAGGACTCAAACCATCATACCCTGATTGCTCTAGAATATCTTCCCAAGTGTCCACAAACTTCAGCACAAGCTGGCATAGCAGCTTCTTTTTAACTGCGTTCAATTTCATTGCTTCCATATTTAAAGAGGTAAAACAAATCTGAGGTTGCTGAAAATACAGGTGATAAAGATCTTCCCTCTAGAGTCAAGATCTAAAAGCATTGGTTAAACTGAAGATAAATTACCTTAAATGTGTTCTTAATTTCAAGAGAGTAATTCAAGAGAATTTCTCACTGAAAATGAGAAACACTAATCTGAACTGGAGACAGTCCTTCACACTGGAAGAAGTACATTGTACTTGGTTCATGCTGCACAGACCTCTTGACAGGCTGGATGTCCTCAAAAWAATATTTAGTCCCTGACTTATACCTGGGAGTTAGTTATATATTTCAACTGTTCTAACACCCATCTCCTTAAAGGTCTTGGCCCATCAGTGCCCAAGAATACTCTTTGATACTACTTGTTGCAACACAACAAATTTGCATCAAATCAGGAAAAAAGAGCCCACAGTCCCCAGCTACACAGCAAAAACTTCCCTTTCTCTCTGGACCATGAGAACTTCTGTATCGTTGCCAGCCACCATCCAGTGTCCAGCACCAGAGCAGAGTTTGTATCACAGACCACACTGCAACCTTCACCTCTTTCCACCCTGCGTTCTTGGATATAAATTAGGCATAGCTTATATCTCACCTGGTTTTAAAGGAACAGTTCAGGTTCTTACTTATATTTGTGAATCTCTTCTTCAGCAATAGCCCACCAAAAGAATGTCTCTCTTCTGACTACCACTTATTAGACAGCCCTGTGAAAATAAGCACCTGGCTTCCAGGAGCTGTTTGACAACCACATATGCTTTTCAGTATCAGCCACCCACCGATAACAGCTGCATTCATTACCCACAGCACTGCCAGGCAGACAGGCAGTAACTAAACAACCAACCCTGTTCTCCTGATCAGCAAAGCTCCTACAAAACACTCATCAGTAATCACTTTTTAAAATAGTAGTTTTGACTGACAGAAGATAGTTTAATTCAAATATTGAAATAGTGGTCCAAAGTATAAGCTTCTTTTACTGCTTTGGTCACATATTCCTTGGTTTTCAGTGCAAGGTGTTTCCACAGTAAATGTTTACAGGCTCAAAAAATCAAACAAACAAAAAGAAGAAAAAAAAGCACCAGCCAGACTGCAGTTCTAAAAAGAAACACAAACAGACAACAACTTTATACAARTCTTCCTTTCCTGCTATCTAAAAATAATAAAATTGCCTTTGTCCAATTGACTGTCTATTTCCACTGCCTGCCAGAGGAGCACTGGCAAACACCCAACAACTTGGTTTAAACAACTTGTCAAATAAAAAGATGTGCAAGCCATCCCCTTCCACCTGATTTATTAGAACATTCAGAGCATGCATTTTTTGCAACACCTCTTTCCTATTACATCCCAATCGAAGAATTACCCTAGTAAGGAGATTTAAACCAAAGGGCTTAAAACAAAAAATTTTTAGTATGGTTCCCATATATATTGTCCCCTTATCTTCATTGCTACAATCAGATGGCCCCCAAACTCAAAATATGTTGATAAACACACCAAAACAAGCTAGACATGTGCAGGAAACTGTGTGTATAGCCATGTGGCTTACACTGCTATGTTACATGGCTTGGCTGTGCAACTGCWTGGATGGATAGCCCACATTATGGTAACAGCACCAAAAATTTTCATTAAGCAAGCCCCACTCCAAGATCCAGACCTGCTCTTTGCCACCCATGCCACCTGCATCACAACATTGCTGAGAGAAATGGGATTTCTCCAGTGCAGAAAGGACGGGCGAGGTGTGCGCCCATCCCACTGCGGTGGCTCCTCCCGCGGCCTGGCCCGTGCTGTTCCACTCTGTTCTTGCTCAACGAGGTCTCCMGAACATGTAACGGGGAGGTAACTACAAAGGTGACTCATTGCTTTGGCTCATCCAACGCAAAGGCTTCCGAGAATGAAACCTGCGAGTGCTGAAACAAACTCAAACAAACAGCTAGAGCATCTTGGGCCCCTCAGAAGTGAGCGAAACGAGACAAAGGCCATGGGCCCTCGAGTGCTGCATTCCACAATAGATTTACACACAATTGAAGCAACTGCTGCTCCAGTACATTCTTGTCTATTGAGAGGACACTGCAACTCCAAATCACACATGCCAGGGTTGGACATTTTATTAGGCCCATATTTGCAAGACAGAAACAGTCTTAAGCCTATGCTGCAYTGCCAGACAGCAGAGGCAACATATGCAAAACACAGAGAAGATCCCAACAGTTGGAGGGAAGAATATTGCCTTCAGCCTCACTGAAAAAAGAAAGTGTGCATTTCTCAGGGAGCAGTGCCTCTTTCACATGCTTATAAAGAGATTTTTCTTTCTTTGCAAACACTGCAGTGCGAAACTAAAAGCAAACAATCTCCTGATTTGTAAGAAAGAGCTGACAGGTTTTCTTTAAGAGGCAGAGAGAACAGGTTTCCAAGTGGACGCTGAGCCACGACACACCTTTCATTCAGAAGTTGATAAACAAGTTCTGAGCAGCTGGTAAAGGAAGAGAAGGAGGGGAAAGAAAGTGTGAAAAGAACAGCTCACTAACTGCATCTTTGAGCAAACCTGGAACACAGTTTTGGTCTGAAGGTGCATTAAAGAGAAGATTGTGAGGCAATGTTTGCTATGAAGCATCTATTCCAGAGACAGCCCAACTTTCTAGCCCCAGAAATCACATACCAAAAACTTTCAAGCTGTCATGAGACAAAGACGCACACCGCACACTGTGCAGAGCCAAGGAAACRGAGAGCTCCACACAAGGCAGTTCACATATATGAAAATAAATCTTYGTGACTCCTGCTGCTGAGTTTGATATGAGGCTGGGCCAGACACCGGGTTCTTAAGGAAACACCCTGCAGTGCTGATCTCATCGCTTCCTGAACACCTCACATCTTTCTCAAGCAAGGAATCAAATTCCTCGAAAATCCTTAATGCCAATAGGCCCTGATTCTAGGTAAGTACTCAAGGAATTTACTTCAGGCTACAAATTTAGATTGGCAGAGGTAAACGAATGCTGCACCAAGTTTCTGTTGAGCCTACCCTTCCTTACAGCAGGGAAGAGCAAGTTGCAGAAYTAAGATCCATGTACTGATGGCTAAGTACAGGTATCTTAGAAGTAATAACAGTAAAAAACAAAACACACTATTCATATTCCAATAAATCTAACTCATTATAGACTTTCAGGTTATAAGAATTCATAGCCAGGCTGTCTAGCAGCCAAAAGACTTTTCATATTTGTAAAAGGTCAGTTTTCACAGGCATGTGCCCCATCCTTTCCCACAAGAAAAACTGCCGTCAACATTAAAGCTGTGATTCCCCAGAGGCTTAACAGACATAGAGGCAGTCTTATAGGGAAAGCTCTTGATTTTGAGCAAGGCTTTTGACACTGTCCCTCACAGCATCCTCCTGGGCAAGCTCCAAAGGTGTGGGATAGATGTGTGGAC
>NW_020454527.1:958965-1051543 GCF_003342845.1 Nothoprocta perdicaria
GGCATTCTATGATTCTGTGATTCTATGACTGGTAATGCTTGTTGCTTGAACATTACCAGTTCTGGTACCATCCACACACTGCTCTTAAAGTAACATTTGAGCAGTGTCACTGACACAGCGGACTTATACAGACAATAGCTACCTTCCAGAGGAGGAAAGGTGGGAGTGCTGCAAATGCATTGGTTGGTTTGCTCCAAAACTTGCCCTACACACACCAGGCCCCAGTCATTTCTTCACTTTTTGGAAAGAGGTCTTTATCACCGGAGATGGTGTTTGATGGGAATTCAATARAACTGCAGGGTTTTTCAGAATTGGTCTCTTCCTATGCTTCAGCTGCATAGGAACTTCAGTGGGAAGTGCAGTAAGTGAATTTTTTACCACTGATTTCACTGGGAACAGGATGGGATTTTAGCCACAGAAGAACAGTTAACCACCAGCATCTAGTATTTGTCCTTAGGAAGCTTTTTTTCAGGGCAAATGCTTAGAAAGAAATTTAATTTGTACGCAAAACTCAGCAAAACCCTCTCCCCCAGAGGTCAAGCCCTGTTCCCTAAGGCCTGGGAGCAAACTTTCTGGCTGGACTTTTCCCGAGCCTAATGTGTGGAAGATAAGGAATGTGAATGATTTCCTGCTCAGCAGCATGTAGCTCCCCAAACATCTGACAGTTTATGTACTGCAGACTGTCTCCACAGAAACATGGCTAGAGAAACCACCATGCTAAAAAAAAATTACAGCCTTCCAGTAGCCAGAAGCTAATCTTCACTCCCTCACACTCTCCATCCCCTCCTACTTTCTAACTTTATTTTCTTCCCTGCTGGCTTTTTGGCACACCCAAACACAAGAGTCCTCCTAGCCAGGTCTGAAAGAAATTGCATCAACTCCCACACCAAAGCTGCAGATAACGCCACTCCCTAACGGGATGCTGGAATCAAAGCCGTGCTCCTATTCCCCAAAACAGCGTGTGCCAACTGCTCTGACTTGCCACCCTCCTGTACGACACACATTATCTCTCAGATAAGCTTCAGATAAGGTCCTCAGGCAACTTTTTTTTTTTTTTTTTTTTTTTTTTTTTTTTTTTTTTTTTTTTTTTTTTTTTTTTTTTTTTTTGGTAACTGTTCCAGAATCAGAAGTGCTTCCCCTCAAGACAGCTTGATTTTTATCTCCTAAGATTTAACAGGGAAAAACAAAAGCAAACCCTGGCATTTCAAGCCACCCCTAAAACGGGGATGCATGCAGCCCTAAGCCAGAAAAATTAAGTAGACCCCCAAGGACTGGAAGGCTTGGGTATGATCTCTAAGCAGTCCTTCACTATACTCTTCAGGGTACTTTCCTGCCAGACCATACTGAGAAGATGCTGCTAGTAAGATCCCTTCCAGTGGAATCTCCCAAGATTCCTTGTGGATATGAGCTACCATACATGGGCATACACGGCCCCTTGGGAGTTGTTCTAGCCTRATGAAATTAGTTCCTGACAAATAAGAAGGATTTGGCACAATACAGTTCCAAAGAGTTCCCTAAAATGATGCCTGCAAAGCTGTAACAGCTAACCTGCTGTCTCCAAGTTACACTTTGGTCTTCAGGGCATTTGTTCAAAATGAGGATTAATTGCAGAGAACATCTCAATTAGTGGATGCTTTTCTGTTCAACTGTATACCATCAAAGGAACATTTTACTATTTAGAGAAACTGCAGGAAACSCTCTCTGAAAGCGCTGATCCTATCAGACACTTCTGCAACCTTTCCCTCATCTCAACTGTCACTTATAAGAGCCAGGCTTACACACGTAATCTGYGACCTTCACATGACATGCTTGTACAAGGCATACTTGAAATTCAGCAGCTAAAATGAAAATTTAGAGAGCGTTTGGCCCTCACCATCAARGGTAGGTCCTTCACAAAATTGTCCAACTTCCTTAGCAGAAAACAGGAGGCAGAGAAAACAGGAGGCAGATTTCCAAAAGACAGCGCAGCTGATTGAACAACTGGTCAAAACTAGAAAAAAAAGTCTCTCTTTTKTTTTTCTTTCCTTTCAAAAAGCTATCAACATTAATTTTGTTGCATTCAGTGGATCACAGAATACTTGAGGTTGGAAGGGACCTCTAGAGATCATCTAGTCCAATTCCCCTGCTCGAGCAGGGACACCCAGAGCATGTGGCACAGGGCGGCATCCAGGYGGGTTTTGAAGACCTCCAGAGGAGACTCCACAGCCCCCCTGGGCAGCCTGTTCCAGGGCTCTGCCACCCTCACAGTAGAGAAGTTTTCTCTCACCTGGAGATGGAACTTCCTGTGCTGTAATTTATACCTATTACTCCTTGTCCTGTCACTGACAACCACTATGAAGAGTTTGGCCCCATCCTACCTACCTTCTTGTCTCAGGTACTTATTAAACATATTGATCAGATCCCCTCTCACTCTTCCCTTCTGCAGGCTAAACAGGCCCAACACRCTTARTCAGCATCATAAAAAATAGAAAAGAAAAAAAATATTGGAAGGAGGAAATAGTCACATGTACATTTTTCTGGTATGATTTAACTCAAATTTTGAAATACTCACCCTTCATAASAATGTGGAAATATTTGGGAAACTCAAAGCTTTCTTCAAAATTTGCCAGTTTTCTGAGAACAGACTTTCACATGGAAAAATCTCCAAGGAAAAATTTGAGTGAGATATACAGAGCTCTTTTGAAAGTCTAACCACCAGTGTCAACAAGAGAGATGAACATTTATGAAGATCTTGTCCATCCTGTCTGCTCAAACAGCAGAGTGATTCCACAATTAATGGGCACATGTGGTAAGTAAYGCAGATGGGAGCAAACCAGGACTGAGTGGCACCAGGAACTGATAAGAAGATACAAGAAATGCAGAAGAATATTTCTACATGTTAGTTGGGTACAACTTAGGTAACAGGCTGGAATCATAAAGGATAGGTAAGAAGGCAGTTTAAAATCCTGACTTCAAGTTTATTTGGCTTCCATTCACCTCAGCACGATTGCACTCACAAACCTGAGGGCAATCCTAGGAATTGTAAAGCTGAATGGGTTGTGGCAATATCTAGTCTGATGCCACACACAGCACAGGCCACCAGATCTCCATGACATAATTCCTTCTTAAAGTAGAATGTAACTTTGCGACAAACATCTCATTGCTTTTAAGAAGTTTCAGCAGTAGAATATCTACCACAACCTTTAGTAAACCATTCATCACTATAGAAACTTGTGCTTCATCTGCTAAATTTCAGTCCTCAAGACCTGGTTCCCAGCTTACCTTTTCTGGATTAAAAAATGCTACCACCAATTACAGGTACAGGCAATTATGAAAGATAGTCAAGTCACTTCTTAAGCACCTCTTTAAATAATTAAAGGATAAGCTTTGAGTCTGATCCATCAATACAGGCAATTAATCAACACTGAATTCTGTAACCCTCCGCTTACTAACCTAGGGACAGTCTGTCACACGGACAGCAATTGTTTGAAGACAGCTTGCTCTTGGATGGAAAATGTTACTCGAAGTCTAAAACAGATGAACTAATGTCTCGTGGCAGCCTGGCAAAGCACAAGAATATTATAACACAGGTATGAAGAGAATGATGGTCTGCTCAAGATCATACATCAAGTCAGTGGAGGAACCCAGAAGAACACTGATTCATTTAGATTTTAAATTCTAGTCCTTGTGCACCATGCAATCTTCCTGCCCTACACACGACAGAAGAACAAAAGAACATAGCCTGTAATCTCTCCAGATTTACAGCTATGCTTTTATGAGCCATTTGAATACAACCAAAAGTAATACAGGAAAAAAGAAAGTATGTCTGCATATGCAGCAAGCTTCCTGATTATTCTGAGGCATAGAAGACATGCCAAACAAATGAAATCCTTAGATCAGCACCCACAATAGGCCCACTCAGAGATTCTTGTTCTTCTGCAACTTCGGAGGTGCTTAACAATGTCGGAYTCAGCAAACTACTGAGGCTTTACTTTCTGTCTAACTTCTAAAACCTACGCGCACAAATAAACTCTATTAATTGCAGTTTCTAAGCCGTCCCTCAAAGTCTAGTTTGAAAAAAAAAAAATTAAAAGCCATTTTCCCCTTTTTTATTAGCTGCCAAAAGCAGAGTTCAGGGCACTGTGTTTCTTGAGTTGATGAAATCATTAACACCTACAGCAGTGTAAGGAATGTAATTCAACCCTCAGGGCTCAGTAAGTAATAAGAAACCTGTGTCAGCTTCACCTTTAAAAAGTAGATTCCTATTTCAGATCCGGATGAAAACCCAGCTCAAGCAGCACAGAAGAGTCACAATTCAGAGCACACTGTTCGAAAAGTATCAACACAAGTAACTGTGCCAGCAAGAGAAAAAAATAAAATAAAATAAAATAAAATAAAATAAAATAAAATAAAATAAAATAAAATAAAATAAAATAAAATAAAATAAAATAAAAGTGCCTATCATAGTCGTGTCTATTGTGCCTCACAGCCATCAGCGAAGGGGGGAAGCTACTACAACAAACAGTGCACAACATTTGCTACACAGAAAACTTAATTCACTTTCTTTGCAGTCTGGTGTCTGGAGCAAGGGAAACTCTGGGCGCTCTCATTTAGTCCACAGGGCTTTCCTTGCTCCAGACGCCAGGCCCAGACTTAGGGAGACCTTGTGTGGCAACATGAGGCAGCAGTCAGCCAGTCTGGAAGCTGGAGAGCCAGCGTGAATTACGGGGTCTGTGTGCATTTAGCAACCTCAATAAAKGACCTCCTTTATACTCATTACAACACAGTTCTGTCTTTGCTACTACAAGGGGTGCTACAGAGCACAGATCAGCAGCTGTGGCTTGCAAGAGTTGAAGTCTTCTAATCAGACTAAAGTGGGGTGAAACCCTGCTTCCAGCAACATAGGCCTCAAGGGCGCCACGCCGCATGGCCACCTCTTCACCCTGGCTCATCTCCGTTGCAAGCAGCACAGATGACACCATCCTAGGCTTGTTGCACAAGCCCCTCTTCAGCGGGGAGAAAATCAGGACGGAGAATCCAATCCAATCTTTAATACCCCACTAAATCAACACTACTGGACTCTGCTGCTTCCAACTCCCCATATCCTCTGGGTTTTTAAGGCTGGAGCAAGAGTTCTGTCCCTCTCTATGCTGCTTTCATGTTTCACAGCTGAATTCACTCACTCCGCAACATGAAGCATAAAGAGAAGTGCCAGGGATAGGTTGCCATTTATTCTGTACACATTTCAAGTAGAAGGCAAGATACCATTTCATCTCCTGTCCTCTGAGCAGCGCTCAGAGCACCCTAACGTGCTGAATAGCCTGCAAGTTCCTATGCATGTTGACRACTATGGCTATTGATTACGTGGCACTGTGAGCACTCTTGCTCCCAAGCACACACCAGATACTCTTCTYGACACCAGCCACGGGCTGCCAGGACACACACGCCGTGGGTACTGCCCTCCAAGGCGCCCGTGAAATTCACTTCCTGTGTCTCACCGATGGCCCGAGAGCTCGGGATTCTCAGCCTTTTCCTGCCCCTTGCATTAGCATCCCACAATGTCCTGTTTACATTTCAGAGCTGTGGTGGAAATAAACACCATCATGTCAGGACATTCCAGCAGCAGGATTCCGACGCAGCCATGCTGTGTTGCGAGCAGGATGCTGAACAAAGTATGGTCTTCATTTTTTATTTTATCTTCTTTCCTCTTCCTTGTATTTCCATTACCTAACTGAAATACCAGAGGGTGATCTCTAACGAGTCAGTCCATGCAAGTAATTAACACAGTGGAAGGATCTTTATAATTGCAAAATTACTAAATCAAAGGAACTAGCAAGCAAGCAAATAAACACCACAAACAAGGAAAGGATACTGCGTCACAGGGCAGATTTAATTTCTTCAGTAAACAAAATTTCAAAGGAATATCATAATCTCCCATTGGGCAGATGATGAAACTGAGGCTCAGAGAAGGCAAAGCCACTTCCTGGCTTAACATTCTAGTTTCTAAGAACTAACGTGCCTGCCAATCACTATAATGGTAAAACTGAAGATAGGTCAAAAAATTAAGTTTCAATTTTTCTCAGTGATACAGCTACTTCACTAAAGAGTATTGCCTGAATAAACAACGGAGACATGAATGACAACCGCATCTGCTATGAAATCCTTGCCARGAGGGATTTCTTTTTTTTAAGTAGACTATAAAATTTTCAGACAAGTAAAGAGCCRATTAGCAAAGCTGTCCCATGATACAATTAAAAATTCTATTTTACACCTCAGCAATGTACAAACAAATGCTGCCTTCTCCACTGGAGTAGGAATATTAAATATAAATATTATGAAGAAGGCTCTCTTAAGACACACAAACTGGATGACTACCAAGGGCAGGCTGAATGCGCTGAAAGTGAAATTATCTGCACAATCTGCAGGTTCACAATTATGAAAACCATAGAAGGGAAAGACATACGAAGCTTGGATACTCTACCCAAGTACCAGTCCAGTGTTTGCCACAAAACTTCATCTAGTGTTCTCTTCAGGTGTAGTAGAGTAATAATCCCTAGTAGTACAGGTATTAATCCCTGGTAGAATATAAATGGAAAGCAGAAGATTGTGCTTTTGGAATGACTGCTTGCTCTTCAGGGCTGAACTGGCATACAAATGGGTCCCTGGCACTTGAAGGATTCTCATCTCCAGTTTGCARTCCAGGTTATAAGTGAGTTTATCCTGCTTTAGTTAGATGCTTTAGTCCCACTGAACTAAGTGGGACATAAGAGATTCTGTCTCAGGACCACCCTGAAGACTAGCGCAAAACTCTAGCTATTATAATGAGTACTGCACTCCTTAAATAAAGCAAAGGAGATTCACCAGGCTTGCAATGGTCTTCACTTCAACATGCCAGCTACTACCGCAGTTCACAAGTGGACTAGTCTTGCCAAAAYACCTTGATACGACAAGGGCAGCTTTAGGAGTCTGCCTGCAATGCCACACCACCATACAGACCATTTGCTATTCTGTGAAATTTGTTCCATCAGAAATGTATGCAAGCCTAAACCTCATCACGTTTAGACCRTGACGCAAGACTCACCTCTTTGTCTAAAACTTAGCACTAACTGCAGGCTCAGAACCCCCTGGCATTCTTCCCAAAGCTGTATTTTTCTTGCTCCCTGTCCCTGAAGTTTACAGGCACATTGTTAGAGGCAGGTAGGGAGTCCAGTGCTTTTGCTCCCTATATTTGGGAAATTACTGATACAAACCATGTGCACACAGCGAAGTCTCAACAAGGACATTGTAAATGCATGTAATGATGTGACGGCCGCTGGCAATCAATGAAGAGAAAAGAAAAGAAAAAGAAAAAAGAGGAGTTTATAGTGTCTTGGGCCAGTTCCTAATGGACAAGCTTCCTTAACACAAAACCAAGCATTACAGCTGTCACTAATCACATCAGCCAGGCATCTCCCTGGAACAGCCAGGAAACAACTGGACAAGACACTGATCAAGCTGCTCTCCTTCACCAGTGTGTTTCCAGGGGACTCTGCAGCAAGCTGGCAAGAGGGAGCATGAGGCAGTTTGAGGTATATGGCCTGCACTTTGCCTGCCGCTCCAGCATCTTCAGCAAATACTACACTAATTTTAAAAATAATCAGTGGGCTCAAGTTAAAAATAAAATGCAAGTTGGCTTCCATGAGAAAGCAAAGGAGCCAATGCCATTTATAGTAATTCAATGTGTCACTGAATAGCATCATTTTTAAAAATACCCTGAAAGCCGGACATGAAATAACTGGTTAACAGCTCCCTAATCACAAGGGCTTCCTCTGCTACACATTTTTCCTATTTGTCCAATGACTTCTGTTTTATATCTAGTTTGCTAATGGAAAGAGGGGAAGGGGGAGGCGTGGGGAAATTGGCCTAAACTGATCCAGCAGATGCACAGAGCTGGGGCCTCAAACACTGACTTCTTTGCTGCAGCCACCAAAGGGTGGTGGGGGGAGAGACATTTCTGCAAAATTCTTTCTGTACAGCAACTACCGCAGAAACACATTTCCCTCTGTTCGGAGCCACTCAAAATAACTGCAGCTCAAATGCCAGAAGAATATTTTGTGTTTCCTGCATTCAGAAAAGGAAAGAGATAGGAAAATACTGAAGAAAGTTCCTAGCACGCTACCGTGGTGGTCTCAAAACAGCAGTAGTGGGCTTAAAAAAGAAAAGACACACACACAGAGAAAGAAAACCCACACAATATTTGTCTTTCAGTGATCCCAAAGTGTTTTGCAAGCATGTGGAGGAAACATTATTTTATGAGGGCCCATCAGAGAACAGTCATGCCAACCACTTAGATTTTTAGAATAATTCGTTAGACCCAGTTTCTCACAGTTATCTCATGCATCCATATCGCGTAAGGAAACAGAACGTCCTCAGATTTGTTGACTGCTGTGTCCAAACTGCTTAGTGGGTAGGACAGCCCCCCCCCCCAAAAAAAAAAAAATAGGGAGAGGGAGAAAAGGACATTGCTAAAAGCCCCCCATCATTGGGCTATGCCCCGTCCATCCTGCCTTCCTGCCCTCTCACGGCTTCTCCCTGATCCCTCAGCGCTGGGCAGCTACGCGGCTCCGTAGCTACATGGGCACTTTCATGGTTGATGGTTGATATCCTGCTTTGAATCGGCCAACAGAAGGCAGCAGTGGATGGAAAGAGGCTACACTCCATCATGAGGCCATACATCAGGGACGAGGTGAGGGGATTCAACACCTGCTCAAGGCTGTGTCCACCTTGGTTTTGCTTCTCACTTCAAGACTCARTTCTTCCTCAATCTACCAAGGTGGGGCAGCACAGTGCATGCAAGCAGAAGGTGTTATGAGAGACGTCCAAATTCAAGTCAGTGGCAGAGGCAAAAGTGAATACCCTGTGTGGTCATCTTCTATCCTCCAGGCCTTTAGCACACGTGAGTAAGATTGTGCTATCACCCATATTTCTTTACTCCAATAGGAAGGCATGTGAATCTACTATGCTAACTAAGTTGCAAGCATCTTCACATCAAAACTATGCCTGTGTTGACAAGCCCTCCCAGACCACCATCTGTGTACAGGGCAACACAGTCTGCTGTGTTGTAATGGCTGACAGTAATTTCTTAGGTGATTATGGAAAATCTCTTCAACTCAGAAAGAAAAGAACCATGACAGAGCGATGCTAGTGGCACTGAAATAATTTTACCTCTGTAATCACTGTAATGTGGGGAGATTCTAGCCTCTAACCTATACCTTTACCTGCTTAGAGTAATCTGGGCTGAAATCACTTCAGACTTAAAAGAAGAAAAAAGACATGTTCACCCAATAGCTTTAGCCCGCTTTATGAAAGAGATGAGATGCTACATTTCCCCCATCAAGGACCACAAGTATCATGAAACAACCTACTGAGCTGCAGATTCAGCAACAAGTCACTATAATGCAGTGCCTTTGCTGTGCATAATAATAATAATGACAATTTCCAATTTCACTGGAACCATACACATGCAAGGCAGAGATATCATGAAATCTGTTGCTTCCCTTCTCCATCTGTCTTGCAAACTCCTTTCATGACTTGCAGTAAGGGAAAAATAAGATGTAGCACTTACCAAAGAAAAAACCTCTTTTTCTTTTGTAGAGCAAATAATGCAATACTTCATACATTAGTTTCTCTTTTCTTGCACAACAATGAGGGAAAAAAAAGGGGTTAGCATAACTGATCCAAATACACATGCTCTCCCTTGTGCTGCAGGAAGTCAGAGAAACAAGATGATGGCTGAAGCACGAATGCCTTGGTGTGCTGAGTGGGATTATAAATCAGGGCCTGCACTTTGTATGGAAAAGCAGCAAGCAGACAGCCAAGACCCTTTTCTAAATACATTTCAAAGTGGGTTATTGTGAGGAGTGTGCGCACTATGATCTCAGCTGCCAACAAGTACTTCTGTGCAAAGCAGCCTGCAATCAGGAACTCATTCTCCCAACAATCCAGGCATTGACCCATATTCGTGCTATGCAGTTAATCTAGTGGAATTAGTGCTGGTGAAATAGGCCATATGGGCAGCCCTTGAGACAGAAACCTTATTGACCCAGAGAAAGTGCTCAGGGGCCGGCAGCATTGTAAGATACACACTACATGCATGTGCCAAAGCCACACGTGCTTCCCTGCAGCTCCCAGAAAAACTAACCCTGGACAATCCAACCTCAGCCTTATGAAAGGCTACAAGGACTGACTTTGTGATTCCTAAAGTAATTAGCACAATGATTTAAAAATATTTTTACAGGTATCTTAACACTACTTTACTGCTGAGAGGGGAGGGGAAGAACATTTTTTTTCATGGACACTGGCCAAGTGGGATTTCAGACTGGATAAGGTACTATAACGAGTTCCTCCCATTGCTTTGCTCGAACAAAAGGCCTAAGGAATGCTGATCAAACGTCTTGATTTGTGCCAAATTTGCCTGAGTTTGAAAACAGGAGAACTGAAAACATGTTTGTGATTTGACGAGAGTATCAATAAAAGGAACACAGTTTATTATAACCAAAATCCCTGCTGCCATACCTGCTGAATACTATTTTCCTTTCTTTCTTCTAGGACTATTAAAAAGCTCATGTAGATCCATTGCAGAATTGCTTATCGATGATAGATCAAAATTTCTACTTAACATCTACTTAACATATCATGAGGATGAAAGCCACACTAATGTAAAGAAAACAAGGCAGAAGACAACCTTAGACTCTACTTTCCTAGAAAGTGGGGCAGATACCATAATTYCCCCGTGTCTTCACAAAGCACATGGACTGTGTCTGCTCAAACTTTGCAGAACGCCAGGCATATTCCTCACATGCAAGATAGCAGCCTATCATGCAGCTGTCAGCAAAGTATCCCTTGTTGATATTCTTTCTTTTGTTTTATGGACTAAGATTTTGCAGAGAAATTAAGTGCTAAGATAGGTGGACTGGAGGTACATGCACAGATTTAGTAAACCAGAATGTTTACTTTCCTTCAGTTAAACTTTGACTCAGTTCAACAGTTTGAACCGCTATAGTGGACCAAGGCTTATTCATCTCTGCAAGTACAATGTTAGCCAGCACTGGTCAACAGAAGCAACTTCCTTGACTGTGACTCTCTAAGTTTTCAAATTAGGAGATTTCTTTCTTTATTAATCTTCTAGGAACAAGCCATTCCATAAACACTCCTTTGGTGGATTTTACTAGAGGAGCACAGACTGTAGGAGCACTACAGCCATTCATCACCTTTTTATGTCATATGGTTACTGATAGAATTCCATGTGACTTATGTGGTCTGCTTCCTGTGCCTCCATTCTCATCTTAAATCTCCACTCTTTCAGGCTAATCCTGGAAATGCTGGACCACTCAGCACTGTCAGGTATTGAGACACATCCAAAAGCTCTTTGCTGCCAATACCATGAAACTAGCAGACAAGCGGGAAGAAAGTCACTGGAAGAAGAGCAATTGCTTCAACCAGAAGCAGAAAGCCTCACCACTTCCCTGTATCCTATCCTCACTTCTGCCTGTTGAGGTGTTAGTCTTTCCAAAGAGTGTGAGGAGATAACAGAAACAGAGTTATACCTGGGAGCCTGTTACTGGATGAAGATGTGCTTGTGTTTTCATGCCACTCCCTGTTGCACATCCTAGACCAGGACTATCCAGGTTTCATATGGCTAGGGCCATATGTGAGGGAGGAAAGGAATATACTCACTTTTGGCAAGTCTGCCTTCAGTCATGGGAAGTGAGACTGGTACAGTATTTACTTACATCTACCTACCAAGCAAAAAACTTACACCTACCTACCAAGCAAAAATCTACAGTTCAGTGCTGGAACAAAAACATTTTCTCCAAGGAGCCGTAAGCCAGCAAGTGGTTACCTCAGAATGGAGCCCTCCATTCCAGCAAAGCAGGGGAAAGAACTCACTATAATGCCTTATCCAGCCTGAAATCTCACTTGGCCAAGGCTCATGAAAAAAATAGTCCTTCTCCTCCCCTCCCAGCAGTGAAGCCATGTTAAGGTATCTTCTATAAAAGATGACCCCATTACTGCTTTTACTTTTTAAGCCAGTACTGCTCTCACAAGTTCTCCTGTATCACGTCCCTGGCTTGTTTATAACGCAAGTGCCTTGGAGCAGTGATAGCTTCTCCTTTTGCTGCTCATTGGACCTTAGTTCCAAAGGATAATAGTCAAATCTGTATTGGCAATATCTTCTATAGCTGGGCAACAAGCCCGGGGAAGCATTACAAATTCTCTGACCTTAAATATATTCTGCTATGCTTGTTCCATGCTCTCAGTTGCAGCCCATTGTTGATCTCAGAGGGATGAGTTTGCCTTTGAACCCATTGATTATGATCCCATAATCATAGCAACACCTCTCCTAAACACTGTCAATACTGGACCACCCAGATCTCCAACAACAATCCCTACAATGATCGCCACTATACTACACATCAGCAATGCAGACTTGGGGATTAGGATCTCAGTGAGTCTCACCTTGCCCTTGGGAATGCTAATCAGTCTGCAAGCCAACGGACAGGGAGGTGCTGACCCCCACTGAAGTTTATTAGGGAAAACATGATGCTGCGCTTACAGCATTAGTATGTAAGTTGCTCTCCCTTCCCCTCCAAATATCCAACGGGGAATCCAAATGTTTTCTTCTGCCTCTCCCCTCCCTCCCAAACTCACAACTTGGACATTCCTGAAACAGGTTGTAGAATTTCACCTAATAATACATATAATAGCATGGTCGGACTGCTCTTCTACAGAGGAAGATATCTAGTATTTTAGTATGGGGGTCTCTAAATGTGAGAGGAGAAACAAAATCTAAGCAGTGAGACCRGGCTTTTTAAGAGCCAGGGGACTGGGACGAGGCAGTTCACTGTAAGAAAGGAAACAAACTAAAACAAATCTCAATGTACTTCACTGCTTCTAACATGCCTCCTGCCTTTGTGTAAACATAAAACAAATCTCAAATCTGCAAGGATATGCCCTTCATCATAAGACTTATTTCTGCAGCTTAGCAAACATCCTCTCTCAGGTCACTGCTGAATTACTACATTGCAGATGATCAAATCTAMATAGCTACGATTCTGCAGTGCTGCAGGGAAAACATTCAAGAGCCCTGCTTAAATACAATTTTCCTTTCACTCTATCAAGTATTTGTGACAGAGAGAAAACATCTATATTGTCACAAAACTACAAAGCTAAGCAACAGCTACAAGTTGGAGGCCTCTGGCCAAATTCTTTGCTCAGTCACAGAACAAACAAGTCTGATTTCAGCAGGATTTTGTTAGTATTTCAAAGGTGCCTTTGGCTTCCAACAAGATGCAAATGTAATTGAGTCAACATTTTGATTCAACAATCCCCTACGATCATTGAAGATCTAAGCAGATCTTAAGCAAAATCCTGATGCAAAGCTTTCTGAATCCCATTAAGTTCCACTTGTTTTTGATGATTTTTCTTCTTCCAGAAAGAGTTATCAGGCTTCTCACTGTGCCTGACACAAATGTGCCCGTGCAGTCTCCCTGTCAAGCAAATACTTCCAGGACCAAATAAATCTTGCATGCAAAGGAAAAAAAAAAAAAAAAAAAAAAAANCAGTCTCCCTGTCAAGCAAATACTTCCAGGACCAAAAAAAAATTGAAAAAAAAAAAAAAAAAAAAAAAAAAAAAAAAAAAAAACTAAAAATGAAATAGTAAGACACAATAGGTAGCATGAAAATTTGTGTTTGTACCCTTCAGGAGATAAGTAAGTCTCTAACTGACAAGAGTTAGAAAGAAGCATCTCCCTTCACACTGCAAAATCAGCTGAGGTTAGAAGGGAYCTCTGCTTATCCCCTCATCCAACCCCCTGCACAAGTAGGGTTCCCTAGAGCACATTGTACAGAGTCACATCCAGGAGGATTTTGAGTATCTCCTGAGAGGGAGACTCCACAACCTCTCTGGGCGGCCTGCTCCAGGGCTCTGTCACCCTCACAGGCAAGGTCTTTCCTCGTGCTCAGATACCACTTCCAGTGTTTCAGTTTGTGCCCAATGCCTCTTGTCCTGTTGCTGAGCACTACTGAAAATAGTCTGGCCCCATCCTCTTGCATACATCGATACAATCCCCTCTGTGTTCTCTTCTCCAGCTCTCTCAGCCTGACTTTACAGGGGAGATCCTTCACTCTCCTTATCATCTTTGCAGCCTTGTGCTGGACTCACTCCAGTATTTCCATGTGTTTCTTGTACTGGGAAATTCAGAACTGGATGCAGTACTCTGAGATATGGCCTTACTTGGGCTAAGTAGAGGTGAGGAGCACCTCCCTCAACCTGCTGGCAACACTCTTCCTAACGTGTCCCATTTGCTTTCTATGCGAAAAGGGTACATTGCCGGTTAACTTGTCCACCAGGACTGCCAGATCCTTTCTGGAGGAATTGCTTTCCAGCAGGTCAGCCACTCTATTCCTGTCAGGTCACTGGTAACTTGAACAACACTGGGCCCAGTACTGGCCCTTGGGGGACACTGCTAGTTACAGGCCTCCCAGTAGTCTGTACCACTGATTGACATGCTCTGAGCTCTACCAGTTCTCAATATACCTCATTGCTCACTYGTCTAATCCGCGCTTCCTGGGCTTGATTCTGAGGATGTGACGGGAGACAGCACTGAAAACCTTGCTGAAATCAACAACATCYACTACTCTCTCCTCATCTACCCAGCCAGTGGTTTCATCATAGAAGGCTGTCAAATTGGCTAGGCATGATATCCTCTTGGTCAGTCCCTGCTGACTACATGCTGACTTGAAGCAAAGAAGCCTGAAGGCAAAGAGAGAAAAAAAAAAAAAAAAAAAAAAAAACACAGGAGGAAAAAAGAGAGGTTTTCCTTGGATCATCCCGTGGAACCATCTTTGACTCCAGGATACATGACTGGAAACATTATTTCCATGAATAAATATGGAATATGGGAATCTTAGCTGTCATTTGTGCAGAATAGAGAAGAGGAAACACCACAAAAGTTCAGCGCATCCTTTCTTCAGCACAATGTTTTTCGGGTTGCCTTGCCAAACCCGTTATACTTGAAGATGTAAGCTGATCATAAGTTGAGAGTGGGGACAGTTTCCTTTATTATTGGCAAGCTACTTGTGTGAGGAGTGCAGAGGAGTGTGCTTTGGCTTCCATTAGAGACAAGATTCCAGCTGAAATTATTATTTGGTCCCTTTGGCATGACAGTTGTTATACTGCTGCATTTTGCTACTGTAGCAGAACTTCCTAACCTTGATGTTTCTGTACCAATTTCACACTAATTCCTGTTGAACTTGCTGCCAATGCGACATCCAGAAACGCTCAGCCCCACCACAGTCAGAAAGGAAAGAGGGTACAGTGGAACCAGGGAGGGGTTAAAGAAAACACAGTGAAGAACATTGTACTTGGCTGTACAAGTAACCTGTGAATATGTCTCAAGAAATGTCCTGGATTATCAACTGTAATAAAATCTCTCAATGAGGAAAACAGGGATGTCCTACAGAACTTCAAGTTCTGGTTTTCGGTGTTCACTTTATACACGACTTGAAAAAATCGCTTTATAAAATGTTTTAAAAAAATGTAGACAGAGAAAGTTTAATTTTCCAGGTAGCTAAAGACAGATTTAAGCACTGCTCTACTTAAGAGTAAAATAACATTTGGGTCAGGGAAGGGAGAAAAAGAATATAGAAGCAAAGAAGGTTTTTACCTAATTGTTATTCACAGTCAACTTTATTGTTACATTGGATACAGAGGCTATCTGTTGGTTTAAGCGTCAGCTCTTCCTCCATGGAGGATGTATTTGAAAGGAGGAGAGTAAAGTGAGACTGAAATAATGACCAAAGAACAAGAAAGCCCCCAAATTACACATTATAGGTTTAAGGTGGACAGCTAGCTGTCAGGCAAGATGCCTTCTGAAGCAGCAGCAGAGATCTCTCAGATTCCCTCCTCTCAAAATGCTTACGACCTGCCCCTCCAGGTCACCTCCTGAGAAACTGTTCTTTTTCCTAATCTTTAAACAGCAGCTAGTTATACCTCTAAGATGTGTTCCAGAAATAGCCTTTCACACAATTAGAACACTAATTCCTTCCTCTGAGTTTGAGCAAGACCATCCAAGTTTCCACATAAGATTCCTATTTCTATAGAAACGTAATAGCTTAGTACATGAACATTTCCTCCAGAACCTGGATTTTGGGTAGAAGCAAATGACTAGCCAAGATGCTCCTTTATCTAAAGCAATWGAAGCCTGTAATTTTCATGTTAATATCCTGATGTTTCTCCATGCCAGAAACACAGGACAAGTAACTTCATGCACTTGGATAGGAAGCTCCTTGCTATTTTATATTTATTTGTCTTAGCCCTTTCTTGATAACTGCTTCAGTCTCCAGCTCTGTGCTTGTTGACTTTAGGCTGGTATGTTTGCTATCAATTAATTTTTCCACAATAACCAAGACTGAAAAGCTAGTCTTCTTAAACAGGGACCCACCTCAAGCATTCTAGCATTCCCTTGCAAATACTAGCTAAGGGGCTTAGCTCTGCTTTAGCTCAGGCATGTCTTTGGGATGCCTTCACTACGTGCAGGGACAAAACACAATAAAAGTTTTAAGGAAAAGAACAAGCAACAAGCTTTATCTCCCTATCTTCATCATAAAAATGCAAAGCTACCCATATGGCCCACTGCAAAAGAATGTATTTCCTGGAGGCACTGTGCTATCTCACTAATGCACATATGCAAGATGCACTGTACAGATATCAACTGGAGGTCACAAAATCCCACTGTTGCCCATTAAGAAAAAAAAACCCTCATATTTCACAGTTAGGAGATTATCACACAGTCACGTTTCACAGTGGAGCAGCACAGCTTAGTTAGGACTTTGCAAAAWGGCAAAAATTGTCTAAGTATGTTCAAGTTCTCAGATACACTATTGCTGTTTAAAATAAAAAACGTCTGTTTCTGCTGCTCAGGCTGTGGGTTTGTACAATGATGTGTATGCATAGCGTCGTGCCAGCAAGCTTGCAGATCTCTGGTGCAGAGCCTGAACACGTGTTCCTGTATTCCAGGACAAAAGCATGGACTTCATGCCCACCTGCAGACTCAAGGATACCTGTGTCGAGCAGGTGGCAGGATGAGGGCAGAAACACAAGCATACATACATGCACCTCTTACCTCTTTGCTATATACAACACAGATTTAGAGCCCGAGTACTGTAACTTGGCAGACAGAAAAGAAAGCCTGATGTTCCTCATGTAGCAAAATACCACCCAAGCTGCAGAAGCTATCCTTCTTGTTACTCTTCCATTCCACGTGCATGTTGGAAACTCATGCCAACATGAAATCATAGTATATTCCAGGAAAGGCTCTAGCTCGCAACTGGGGCAAGCTCACCAAAAATTAACTTAAATCATAATGACCAAGGCCCTGAAAGGCATGCACGTGCTTTAATAGCAGGGCAAGCATCCTCCAAAAGAAATCTTRGGAATCTTTATTCCTGTGAACTCCAGCAGAGTCGAAACCACAGTGAGGTCATTTGATGGCTGTGGAAGAAGACAGAGGCTTCTGTAGGCTCTTATCCAGTTTGCCTGCATTGCATTAATAACCTGGGACTTCTGACATTCCTAATGCAACCCAGTCATTTCTGATAAAAACAGCAGAGGATTATGTACATTTTGCTATATATGACAGCATCAACTGAGGCCTTGAAGCAACGTTGTGGGTCTTGGATGGCTTTTTTAGTTTTTAAGCCACTGGCTGCTTCAGTTGGAAGCCAGACAGCTCTTTTCTGTGATGCGTCTTCCTTCACAGACATTAATTATTTTCTGGAGTATTCTAGGCCATCTAGTAAAACAAAGGACTAGAAATGCAAACAATTTCTTTGCCTACCCAAGTCTGCCACCACTTTGAGATTTCCAAAGACCCGGAAACCACAGAACCTATCTCCTCCACTTTCCCAAAGCTGTGTCACAGGATCCATATCCTGTCCCTCAGATTTCCAACCCACCAGCAGAACAGCAGGAGCCTCAGGCATTTAAGCAATATTCAACAGGCGCCACTGGAATTCCAGGGAGAGAATTAAAAGCTGGTTTTGCTTTTTAGTGACAAGAAGTTTTTCCAGCTAATAAATGCTCTGCAGCAGAGACAATGACTTTGTCATCTGTATCAATTCTGAACAGACAAGAAAAACACAGCAGAAACCTAATGTTAAAGGAACATGCCRCTGACAAGTACTCACATTCTAGTGGGAGGAAAAATTTATTTCTTAACAGCAAAGTTGATGACTCAAGACTGAGATGCTCAAAGGAAGCTAAAAAGGAGGAGTTCCCCTGAAACTATGACTCCTCATTGATAAACCACTTAAAGGAATATAACAGGATACCMCTCAATCACCACTGGTTCCAGTCACATAATACTTGGCAGTGAAAGGGCCAGGGAAAGGGTAGCATGGAAGGGTGCAGAAACAGAACTTGGACTAGAGGGGGAAAAGAAACTCTTCCCAATGCTTCAAGCACGGAGAAACAGGATGCAYCAAATGTTATCTAAGCCAGTCTTGTAGGTCTGCCATTAGAAACTCCTGCTTCACTAAGAGGGTTAAATTGACATCAAAATCCTTAGATAAAGGTGCAACCTCATGACAGATACCCTGTCTTAAACACRCTTAGCCACATGCATGGTGAGGAAAAGAACACATCAGCAAGGAAKTGAGCGCAACTCCAAACACAAGAACATTTTTTAATCAGATTCCTTCAACTTGCCTCATTGATCTCGATCACAAAAACAGCACTTTCATTTGTCTTGTGCTCTAGGCAAAGCTCTGTTAAAGAACACAAGCCCCATTTATTTGGAAGCTTGTGGACCGTGAGGAATCCAGACAATTTTTCAAGCTCAGATGCCACAGGAGAAGAAGGGGGAATGATCCCTGGGTCATGCTATTTTTAATGGCTGTCTCCCTGCCATGTCATCACTTCTGTGCCACTTTTACAGAGGATGGCAGCTTTGGAACAGCTTCAATGGAGAAGATATGAAAGCCATATAAGAAACAGTAATTAGTGGGTTCCTTCTGTGAAGTGTAAGGCCTCCTTTCCTTAAGGAGTTTGCTTTTAGAAGTTCAGGATAATGGTGAGGGTCAAAGTGCCCATCACTAGTGATCAGTGCTGAAAAAAATTATGGACAAATGGCACAGAAAACCATTCAAGAATTTGAAGTCCTGTATAAAGACTGAAGTATCAAATTTCAGGTTCAAGGGAATGCTTACAGACTAGTCAGTCCCAAATGTACTGGCTACTCTTTAGGGAAGACAGATGTGCACTGCTGAAACTGTTCCTCTTCCAGCTTAGTTATATGGTATTCATGATCTTTGCAAACATGGAAAAGAGGATGAGAGGAAAAAAAGGAGAATAAGGGCAGGAAAGAGGGAAGGGAAASCAGGAGACTGGTTATTTCCCCATTTGGTTTTCAGTGTCAATCTTTAAGTCTAGATTTTTGAAACTTACATAGATTCCTCTGTGCTGCCAAGTTCACGCTTTTAACTAACTAGTGACTTCTGCCTAATGCTCCTCCATGTCCTTCCTGCCCTGTCAGTAGAGAGGTTCAGGCAGCCGGAGGCATTAGATGAAGCCGTTAATGCCAGTGAACTTAACTAGGCTAACCCGCAGKAATTAGGCCACAGCTGCCCATAGTATTTTTCTGATGACATAAGATACAAMGAAGTACTCACAATTTGCTTAAATGCTGGAACTGGGGTACATAAAGAACCAGAGAGTCTTCATGCAGAGTAAAAGCAAACCAAAAYGAAGGCAGTCCCCTTCCTCCTCCCCCTAAAAAAAATATTTTTGCAACGAAGTGATTTTTTTTAAATGGACTTGCTTGATAAGGAAACATGGACATTTCTAGCTTTCATCAAAAGTATGATGGTGGCAGATAAAGCTCTGTTGTGCTAACTCCAACCCACCTTGCTTCGGTTTTCAAGTCCATAGATGCCAAAACTTCACTGCTGTTGGTATCTAAGCTATCTACCCTAAAGTTAACTCAGGTCTGTTGCCACACATCGTACATTTCTCATCCTAACAATGTTAAGAAAATCCTGCACTGACAAGCTGCTATTACTTTCCATAGCTTCATTTCAGTGTTGGCTGATGTGCATGCTCTAGGGTACAGATGGAAAGGAAGGAGACAGTGACTGTAAGGTATTTGGCACTGTATCTGATCGGCACAGAAAAGATAAAACAAACAGACAGTATGTGCCATCTCTGTGCGGTGGCAGCGAGATATCACCTTACTCCAGAAAAGTGTAGCACCAATTTAATTGGTTGTTGTATGTTTCAGTGCATGTATTCACCCACACGCATGTATGCATCCCCCCACAGAAAGTGAGGGGGAGAGAATTTCCTACTCTATAACTTAAATTTCCTAACCTAAACACACAAACTTAGTCATAGAAAAACACAACAGAGATGAATTTAATCTTTTTCAATTAAAAAAAAAAAAAAAAAGAGCTTTCAGATTCATTTGCTGCTTCTTTGGTTGTCTCAGATTCCTTTCATGTTAGGGATTCTGCAATAATTCAATGAACTAAATACCCAGCTTAAGTTCATCCAACTCTTGCAAGTAGAGAAAGCAGAGGCGAAGCAAATATTAACAGACTGTTACATTCTGTAAAATATCACATGAATTTGTGAAATTTATGTCAATATGACTGACTTTCGATAAAAATTGAGTCCCAAAACAGATGACTGTAGAGAAATCAATAACATTGACTGAGAAAACTCCCTCAAAGAAGCCAAAATAAAGGTGATGACATCAGCTTTAGTGAAGTCACAGAAGAGTTAAGGTTGGAAGGGACCTCTAGAGATCATTTAGTCCAACCCCCCTGCTCAAGCAGGGACCCCCAAAGCACATGGTGGCATCCAGGTGGGTTTGGAAGATCTCCAGAGAAGGAGACTCCACAACCTCCCTGGGCAGCCTGTACCAGGGCTCTGTCACTCTCACAGTAGAGAAGTTCTCTCTCACATGGACATGGAACTTCCTGTGTTTTAACTTACACTCATGACCTTTTGTCCTATCTCTGGCCACCACTGAGAAGAGATTGGCCCCTTCCTCCCTACATAAGTACCTCAGATACTTATACATATTGATCAAATCTCTTCTCAGTCTTCTCTAGGCTAAACAGGCCGGCTCACTTAGTCTGTCCTCATAAGACAGATGTTCCATTCCCTTAATCATCTTCATTGCTCTCCACTGAACCTTCTCTAGAAGCTCCATGTCCCTCTTATACTGGGGAGCCCAGAACTGCACACAGTACTCCAGGTGCGGCCTCACCAGAGCTGAGCAAGGGCAGGATCCCTCCCTTGACCTGCTGGCAACACTCCTCCTGATGCAGGCCAGGATCCCATTGGCCTTCTCGGCCATGAGGGCMCTGCTGACTCATAGTTAACTTGGTGTCAACCAGGACTCACAAACCCCTCTCCACAGAGCTGCCCTCCAGCAGGTCAATCCCTAATCTGTACTGGTGCCTGGGGTTATTCCTTCCCATGTGCAGGACCCTGTGCTTGTCCTTGTTGAACCTCATGAGGTTCCTCTTTATCCAACTCTCCAACCTCTAAGGTCTGAATCCCACCCTTCCATCAGAATCGTATAGTACTCTCCCATTCCACACAGAAATGCAGATATATATATGGGGCACATGGTACATATCCTTACAGAGGTTATACTTAACTCAGAAATTCAATTCACCAGTCCTCTAATTGGTTATCTGTACTTTCTGTTTTGCCCCACAGCCAGGATCAGAGACAATTATTCTGCATACCAAAATCCCTCCACTATCCTCCTGCATTAAGATACACCTTCRTTTGCAAGTCACCTCAGGAAGGTAACACAGGCCTATCATCTCTAACTCATCACCACTCAGTGGTGGCCAGTGACAGAACAAGGGGAAATGGGTATAAGTTGAAACACAGGAAGTTCCGTCTCCAGGTGAGGAGGAACTTTACTGTGAGGGTGACAGAGCCCTGGCAGAGGCTGCCCAGGGAGGTTGTGGAGTCTCCTTCTCTGGAAGTCTTCAAAACCTGCCTGGTGGCCACCCTGTGCCCCATGCTGTAGGTGTGCCTGCTTGAGCAGGAAGGTTGGACTAGATATCTCTAGAGGTCCCTTCCAACCTTGAACATTCTGTGATTCTGTGATCATKGTTTCTGCCTGCATAAGGGAATGTGTTCATAATAAAATATGATTATGCATGAGGTCAAACAAGAAGGGAAGGAAAACAAGCCTTGCTCTGGAGTTGTTCAAAGGGAATGGGATAAAATAGATCTTTTTTTCAGATTGGGTCCAGAGAGGTTGCTAAGAGGGACATTTATTTATTCGCAAGAAAGGGTAAAGTACTGTACACTTTCATTCCCCTGCTTAAAGAACACACCCAGCACTGGACTATGTTCAGACAGGTTGGGCAGAATATAGTTCATGTTGATAAAGACCCAGTAAACACTGCCTAGAAATGAGAAATGAGAAATGAGACACTGTTGCCTGGCCCATGAAAGAAGAATTTCATTTAAAGGGAAATTATCTACAAATTAAGACATAATTATTAGTCAAAAAAGACTAGACGCAGAAGAACATGCCAATTATGACAGAATTTAATTAAGGAAATGTTACCCATCCACACAGCCCTGAAATGACAGCATGCTCATTATCCAGAATTATCAATATTTTTACTTCACACATATGAAAGTAAAAATAAACAAAAATAAAGCCGAGACTAGAACCAGTTTAGGACTCTATCATCTGATTAGTTGCTCTATTAATATTAAACATGCAGAACACTTCAAACGAGGAGTGCTTGGTATATTATTTATCTTACAGTGATCAGGACATTAACATCTTGCAAATTTAAGGAAATCCAAGTAACCGGCTATGGAGACTTATCTTCCCTCCCACTAGCCAACAGCAGGTCAACAGCTTAATTCTTTTATTTCCTCTCTGGTCTCCCCTCAAGTATTGGTTGTAAGATTTGATTTGCYTGGCAACAGGAGAGTCCATTTTATATTTAAAACTCCAGTTCTGCTGTCTTCATAACTTATTAGTGCTAAGTGTATTGTGGATCTCCATCTTATCAAGGTCATATAGCAAGTTCTATGTCCTATATAGAGATATTTTTCAACAAAAGCAAGGCCAGAAACACATAACAAGTTAAGAAGATAATCATCTTGAAATAACTAAACTTAAATGTGACATCTTACATAATGAATAGTCAGAACAAAGTGAGTGGCAAAGCTTTATAGCATATCAGCAGAACCAGATTTTGTCCAGTTTTGTTTGACCACCAGTTCTTTCCTCACCCACCATGAATAGATCCAGTCTACTKCCCATCTAAGAGTGAAATTCAATTGCATTTCAGAGGAATGATTTTGAAACCACACATGTAGGTCTTTCATAAGACATGAAAGTCTTTCGTAAGATTCACCACGAGTTTCCCTCCCTCCACACCTGATAACAACTGCACCTGACTCTGCTTGCCTCCAGACTTAGCATTACCAGCTGTACCAGGAAGGGCAAAATTGCCTCCTGCGTTAGGACACATTAAATGTCTCTGCATATTTAGCAGGAAGCACGTCAGGCCAGACCAAGCAGCCAGCTAAGCACAAAACTGCCATGAATGAATCTCAAGCACACAATGCCTGCTAATATCACACAGCCAAATAAGTCAATCTAAAACCGGCACTATTATAAACATTATTGTAACTGAAAGCCTCTCTAACAATGAAACTTTCATAATACACAGTTCTGCCTTATTTAACTGGCTGTTTAATTTTAACCACTAAATCTTAATTTGGTGAATGGGTACGCTGCTATTTTAAAAACAAAACACAAGGTTCTCGTTCAGGTTACATCACAGCAACATAAATAAAAGTAGGCACTCCAAAAGAGCTCCATTATACAAGGATCTCTTCAATTAAAATATATTTGATATCSTTGCTTTCTGCTCATAGCAGACTACACATCCTACCTATCATTGCTTAGATCACCTACCACATTGCTTTGATTCTCCCCTCCCTTCCAGCATTGGGATGCCATATACCCAGGTGATTTCAGGAACGCCTTTTCTTCTTAAAGTGTTGCCACCTTGGAAAATAACTTTGGTCACTTGCTTTGGCCTTCTGGATGAACGATAACCRTGATCCCTGGACAATGCAGAGCACTGCATGCCCCCTGTGCCATGTGCAGCAAGCTCACTGCATCTATCCCAGGTGTGCGCAATCTACTGAGAAAGCAAACATAAGAGCAATACTCTGCACCAGGCCCTCAAAGCTCCAGTCTCTTCAGTGCACTCAATATCTTACTAGCCTGGGGGACAGAATGTAACAGCCAGGCAAGGAATTTTCTGGTTCCAGGAAATTGGATCCAGCAATTTGTTTCCTTCTATGGACATTACATTGCCTTTTAAAAGTACATTTATTTCTGGCCCTGCCTGTCCTACATGAATCCGCTCCCCAGGATTCTGGAGGGAGAAAGTACAACTAATCCTGACCCAGTAACTCCAACAAGCTCCAGCAGGAATCAAAGAAAAACCTCTGCTTGTCCTGACCCTCTTTAGTTTCCCTGCAACAAGTAAGGAGCCAAAAACTGAGAACAGCAAGGGAGTGTTTATTGACGTTTGATTAGAGTTCCCAAGAAGCCACATTTGGATGCACAGTCTAACTCCTGCCTCCTGAGGTACCATAAGTACCAACCACCAACAGCACAGGGACCATCCGCTTCCTTTCCTGTGCCAGAGAGCTCCTCTGGGCTCCTTTGCCTGCACGCAGCATCCAAGCGGCCGCGCGGTGGCTCCCAGGCTGATTCACACAAACAGACAGGCTCCACGAAACCTTCGTTACCTCCGAGGGAGGAGGCTCAGGGCAGCACAGGAAGCCGCCCAGCATCCTCTTCCTGAACTTGTCTCACATTTCCGATGAAGGAACCGAGCTATGGGAATAGTACAACAGTACAATTAATGTCACTTCTCCATCTTTGCAGACCATCATAAAATACAATCAGAGCATAAATACACCCTCCGAGCCAAAAAGAGTTGAAACATTTCCAGCTGGCTTATTTTCATACATAAGTAGGGCTGATCTCTACCATTCATATTTTATAAATAAAGACCCAAGGACTGACCACAAGGGCATGTAGTCTGACAACACAAAGGTATGCCGGAGCACTATCCCTAGATTCTGATTCTTCATCTATGGTCAAACGAAAACAATTTTAAATGTATTTTCCATCATCAGGGAATCAGCACCTCAGGCAGTGAGTGATTAAACTGTTAAAAGATGTCTACTGAAAAAAAACCATAAATGACAACTAAAATTCTTCTGCAACAGTCCTAGCCAACTTTATACCAGGTGGGTTCCAGAGCTATCTCGCTTGGAAAACTTTTGCCAGAGAAGGAATATAAAGCAGTCCACAATGCAACAAGCTGCCATAGCTGTTGTATGCATACTTCTTATGGACAGAGGTAGCAGAGATAATCAAACAGGGCCTAAAGGGAAATGTCTTGGGTAGAGCTATCCTAGCTACATACAGTCTTCCTGAATTTTAAAAATCTCATTGCAACATCTTTCTCCTGGAATGCATTGCTCTGCATAGAGTGAGAAATGTTTTCCCATCTTTGCATCAGGAAAAAAAGAGTATTTTTAAAATTTCTTTGTTAATCAAAAATCACTCAACAAAGAGAGACAGACACCAAATTCAGAGGGGCTCATAACTGGCGTATTTACCTTAGTATCACAGATTCAGCAAGATGTCTCACAATGCGCCCACTTACCTAGCATGTGCCATAATCCAATAATTAGACACTGTGTTTTATCTCTTGCTCTTTTATCTTTTATCATCTTTTGTCCTGCTTTCACAAAAAGCGGGACATCTTTTGCTTTCCCAAAAAGCAGGACATCTTTTGTCCTGCTGTCCCAAAAGTCCATACTGGACCTCAGAGAGTCAGACTAACATTGGTACATTCCTGAAAAATATCCTGGTTGACATACACTCTCTTCCCTGTTAAATAAAAAGTAGTTCTTTTGTAGGAGACATCTAGCCCCAATCATATCATTTCAAGCTCAGTAATACAGAAACCTGCTGGACTTTCCTACGGAGTTGTAGAGCGTTTGAGGGATCTTGTAAAAGATGTCATGGATCAAGATGGAACTGCCTAGCAGCCGGAGAGGGAGGCTGCATGGGAACGCAYCCAGGTCACAGCAAACCACAGCGGCCTTGCTCCCCCTCTCCTCCACGCCTACCCCTCGCGCGCAGCACAGCATAGCGTGGGATCCTGACGGCAGGAGGTTCCCACTGCACTGCTCTCCGGCAGCCCCAGCGCTCCCTGCTCTTCTCAGGGACTCTCCGTGTGCTCCAAAGAGCAAGATTCCAGGCATTCATCTGGGGCTCTGGGAGGCACTTGCCTCATTCCTTCTGTGGAAACAGCTGGAAGGTTGCCCTCAAAGTCTCGTTTGCAATCTGTGTTCCCTCCAAAAGTTTTATCAGCTGGTTCATTTCAAACAGATTTTTACAGCAGGATGAGAGCTGAGAAGGATGAAAGAACTGGACCAACGCCTTTGCCTGTCCCAAACACAAGATCTTTAGATCCACGTTCTTCTTCACAAAATCCCCAATGTCTCTTTGAGAGAGGCAAAAACACATAGGACCCTGTCCTCTCCTCCCTACCTCATTTTCTGACTCTAGAGTTACCAGAAGCTTAGACATGTTCTCCATCTGGTAAAAGGTGAAAATCTTTTCTTGCTTCTGTCCATCTGAGAACCAGAAAGACCAAAAAGCTCCCAAAATCAATGAATTKAACAACTGAAGGCCTGGCGACACTGCTAAAAAAAGCACACTGCTTTTTTAGGATATGCACAGTTTTAATTATGTTCCCTATTTAGAAAGGGCAGAGATGGAAGGAAAAGTCAAGGATGGTCTCTGATCACAGGAGGACTGTAAGAGAGGAGGAGAATTATTAAAAAGCTAGAGGCTAATACTGGCACAGAACCAAATGGGGATGAACGGGCAATGAACAAATTCATCTTGGAAATTAGAAGCAGATTTCTAAATATCAGAAGAGGTAGGTTCTGGAATGGCTTCCCAGGAGGAAACAACAGAAGCAAAAGCCATTTAATTTTGAGATGGAGACTGATAAATTTATGAAAGGAATCCTGCAACATAATTGCCTGCAATTACAGAGAGGCTGTGCTCAGTGACTCAGGGGGTCTCTTCCACTCATATACATCAACCTCAGCCAAGCCAAAACAGAATAAAAAGAAAAAAAATCCAGAAATGAAGTGCAACAGAACAAAAATATAAGCAAGACAGTTAGTACAAGGACAAGTCTGCTTTGTTTATTAAACAAATTATGTTTTCTGAAACGGAATTTATTAACCTCCAGGGAATTCAGTATGTTCAGGTAAAAAGTCTGGATCAAAAAGAGCAGCTGAATCAGAAATAAAGTTCTATATAACTGTGACCACCTGTAAATCCCAAACTCACTCACAGTGTAGAGGTGAGTCCCCCCAGCACCACCAGCAGCCCCCATCAAGTAACTGTCAGACTAACCCGTGAAAGAATCTTGACACACTTCCTTCTAGGTTACAGCTATGAAAGGAACTATAAGACGAGGTAGATAAGTGAGACACTTAAAACTGCAGGTCATTCAGGAAGAATCCCAGTTAAACAAAGAAATCTTCTAACTGTGAAATCTGCAGATGGGTATAGAAACAATTATGGATCTTCTTCCAGACTTGCCAGAAACTTCACTGAAAAGAGGTCCCTGAAACCATGAAAGAGTCAACAGGGAGAAATCCTTTCACACTCTATCCTCTACATTGAAAACCCAGGGTAATGCCATCCTGGTCAGCCCACAGAAGAAAAACCAAAACACACAAAGCTGAAATCGCATGAAAAATATAGAGCTGTAACATAAGAAGTCATCTGTGAACTCTCCCATAGCACATCAAACATGAGGTATTCATTCATTCCCACAAATGGAGTCAACGTTGATCTATAAGCTGCAGCTCTGTATTACACATTTCAGTTTCATGCATTTAAGCCAGACAAACATTCCCAGGGGATTGAAAGAACCCGCTACAGTGAGTTGTGGTTCTATTTTGGATCATATCGCAGTATAACAAATCACAGTTTCAGACACTGGGATAAGGGGCTCAATAAACCAAGTAGCATGATAACTTCATGTATACCCCATCCACACGCACAGCCATGTGCGGAATCAAACCCACATATGGCCCTCCAAAATGATCAGCCTTAGCTACATATGTACATATACCATTATTTATTCAAATATAATTTCACATACAARGTGTTTACCACATGCTGTTGTCTAACTGAGAATGGTAGATTATCTAATCCTGCCCACAGATACCCAAAACTGCTTATCAGATCTGATGCCCTGCACCTGAGGCAGCAGAAAACAAGATTTTAAACACAGAAAGTTTTTCTGGTGCTGCCTGTTTGTTCTCGTGGTTTTTCAGCTGTGACCCATATGAAGAGGTCTTCAGAAACAGAGTCATCAGAACTATTTAGCACCTGAACAGGTCCATGCAACTGCTGTTCTGCAAGAACTCAAGTGCTGAGAATGATGCACCAGTCCCCAACATATTTTAGAATTATTGTGGTTTGTAAGTTTAGAAGGAAAAGCCAGTGCAGAAGCAGAGTATTTCCAACAGATAATTGAGATATCAAATATTTCCATTATCTCATATATTTCCAACAGATAATTGAGATATTGAGATAATGGGAAAAATGCTGAGAATACATACACTTTAGAGAGACACCAAAAAAAAAAAAAACCAACACATCAACAACAATGAGAATCAGTAACTTAAACAGTTACATTGCAAGTAGCCCGTAACGGAACTCCAGAATTAAAGACATTTGCTCTGTTTTCTCCCAAAATTAAGGTGGCAACATGTAAAGGCATAAAAATTGTTTTACCTTAAAGCATTTCACAGCACCCTGTGGTGATTAAGACAGTTACGTCTTAGCACCCCTTTCTGAATTGTAGAAGGATTCCTTTCAATCACTGACTAAGAAAGGCAAGACTTTCAAGAGAGTTCAGTTATTGCCTAGGGATGAGGAGCTCTGTTTTCATAAGGATTTTTGCACACTATAAACCTGATCACTCATGTCATTTGGACCTCTTGCACTATAAAGACTGAGAACATAAAAATGTAACTCTGAGCTATTTTGACCGTCTGGGCATTGGGATATGAGGACAGTCAAATTAGCAAGCAACAGTGGAAGTCTCCAAATCCTGACAGCCACCTTCTCGGCTCTCTATATATTCCTGAGCTCCAAGTTAAAGAAGTTGTCTTCTTTCYAGATAATTAAAGTGGCTTGAAAAGATAAATGATACAGACAAAAYAATTTTGGCTGGAGGACATTCTGATTTTTTATTTTAATTTCACCAACCAGGAACACAAAATGTGAGACAGATTAGCTGTCAAAAACACAACATTACTGACTAAAGCCTAACATCTCTAAAACTTACTATTTGTTTTGGATATTTTCATAAGTAAAAATAATAATAATAGCACAATTTAAATAAATCCCTAAGGAGCTTCCAACTAAACACTGGGMTCTATTTGGCATTGAATGAATTGTAAGTGAATGAACAAGAACCAGGAAGCTGGAACTACCTGGCCACGTTTTACTCCATAAGCTGAGCAAAGCACAATTAAAGAGCAACCAGCACAGAATGTAAAAACACAGATTCCAATACAAGCACATGTCTTTTATTAATAAACATTCTAAGTGCAAAAAAAAATGATCACTATACTGGAAAARATATTTAAGGAAAATTATCGTTCAAAGTTCAGCTTAAAAAGGAAACCAGAAATAGATACATATGCAAACGCAAAGTTCGCATGCTTAAAATATTTAAAAATAGGTTTAAATTTTTTAAATATATCTTGACAAAAAGTTTAGTCTGTGCCAAAGCTATTGCTCATCCTTCTAGGTTTTACCACAACTTCTATTCTGCTATTGTACGTAATGCCACTAGGCCACATTCAAGCCTGAAAGAAAATAGCTGAAGTTCATCGTCTTTGACTCATAGATGAGCTTAGTGCACCCACAGGACTTTCTAGAGAGCAGCTGGTTGTGTTTTCAATTTTTTTTTTTTTTTTTTTTTTTTTTTTTGGTTTTTGGTTTTTGGTCCAGGCAAAGAAGGTAGACCCTAGGAAGGCAGGATCTGCACGATGCAAAGGGAATACCAAGAAACCATATTTGGAAGCTGAATGATTCAGAGGTCTGATAATGGGATGCAGTGTCTTCTTGCGGCAGGTCGCTATGCTGAATCCGTATCCATGTTGTTAYCCAGATGACAAACAAAAAACAGCCCCAGCTGTTCCCATGAAATGAACTGGTCAAGGTTGCCCTGATTACTGAGTCAATATGCCGTGCTGTTATATATCACTTGGGGAAAAAAAGAGACCACAAGGTCCTAGCTGGACCKAAACAGGTTGCTGAAGAGCCTCAAGATCATTTTTGATCCCTTCGTGGGACAACGACACACAGCTAGTGAGCAGTCCTGAGGAAGCTGCCTAAACCACTGGCCAAAGCATCGCTTGCCCTGTGGCTACACAAAGGGACCATGATCTTCCAAGGCTGCCAGTTTAGCACCTTTCACCAGAGCTGGATTAGCTCTACCTCCTTCAGATGAAAGCAGAATGAACCCAGCTCACTGGTGAAGCTGTTCTCGGTCACCAAAAGGTGACAGTCCATCAGCTTACAGGGATCTGTGCTTTAKGCATCACCGTGCGTGCCCAGAAAGGCAGCTCGTTCCCTGCTCCAGAGCGCCCTTCCATTCAAGGGAACTCAGCTTCCTGCCTTTTAGCACACCCAAATTTGGCACATTTAATCAGGTCACTGTTCATTTTATTAAAGTATCCAGTTGCTAGAAAAATGTTTTGTTTGCCTACCACTGGATATAATTGAGCCTTTAGAATGTTTTCTTCCTTTCTCCCCTCAAATTCACCATTTTGATGCAAACACTGAGAGTTTTTACTTTATTTTGGGGGTGCTCCAGCTATACTAAGATACACTTTAAAAAAMAAACAAAAAGATCTTCAAAATTTCTGTGCCTTGAGTCTTGTACCTGAAAGTATATGATGGTGCCCAGACTGCTCTCAAAGGTGTAAGCAATCAATACAAAAGTGAAGTACTGGTGTATGCGCACATACGGTATTTATAAAAAGTGCCTCTGTAAGGGATTTGGGGTTTATTTTTTTAATTAACTGAAAATGATAACACAAGGGTTTTTCATCTGGCATGAGCTTGGGTTTCACCAGCTGCTGAAAAAGATTCTCTTAAAGGACTGAAATTACAGTGTTTCTCCATGTACTTTCAGTGGATTTCAAAATAAACACAGCTACATAATCATGCCTGTTAATAGACAGAAGTAGGTGAAGTTACAGGTCCTGATACATTTAGAAAGAGGAACAAGGCACACAATCTGACTTACCTATCATATTAACTGAGTATTCTGTGATTCAGCCAAGTGAAGAGAAAAGAACTGGAAAGGGCCAGGGCACAGAGTGCTGGCCTTGGCCTACCTGCTGTACATGAATACTGCATTTTACACAACACAGCATAAGGGACAAGTCATAAGGGACCTTGTGTCATTGTCCTTCTCTCTCACCCTACCAAGGATCTCAGGAACAGGGATGCATGAAAGCAGGAAACTCAAAATTATCTAGGTGAAGGACTTGAGAATTAAGACTCTCCATTTGAAATGCCTTCTGTAGACTCTGCACCTCTATTTTCATCACTCTCTTCCTGTGACTGTATGCCTTMAGTCACCACTTCTGCTTATATCACTTAAATCACTTAAAAACAACAAAAAGGATAATTTGACAAAATCTGAGGTACAACTACCATTTCATCTTTTTTTTCTTCTCAGGTGGAACCTTTATAACCTATGGTCTCTTCAAACTATCCGATTAACAAAAAGGAAGAGGACTCGGCAGTATCCTTATTGGTGCCTTTGGGGTTTAGAAATTCCTCCCTCACTTCCCTACTTCATGTTCTAGAACATATCACCATTATGCACACTTTGGCTAAGTACAYAGAAGACTATTTAATGGCTTTCAAGGAGCAGCAAAGAGGACAAAAGGAATTCTGCAGTGTCTTTGATTTACTGGCTGGCAAGGTCACTGCAGTATTTAAATGTGATTATTTAATGATACATTAGGCCACTATCAGGTTTTTGTAAGCGTAATTAACTGGTAGRGAGCCTAAAAGTTTTTGAAAGACTTTGGTTTGTTATTTTTGACATTTAAGAAGTAATATTCTCAATAATGGTCACACAGATTGAAGTTTTCCAAAGATTCTAAGGAACCATATTAAGAACAACTTTGGAAATACAGATAAAACAAAGAAACAGCTCAGTCATCAACTGTCTCAGCCACAAGATAACAGCTATGCAATGTGAAGAGGGGAAATAAATGAATTCCTTAGAGGATGCTCATGCACACAAACACAGGCAGATCTGCCGTAGTCTGTCTGAAAGAGTCAGGACTAGCTGCATATGGGTATCCACTCCACTTAGACTATTCTCTGGGGAACACATTCCTGCAATAATTCCTTTCCATCTCCATCTTCATACCCATTCTGTCTTATTTCCTTCACTTCACCTTCTCTGCAGGTCATTTTTTGATGCTGCACAGGGCAATGACTTGCAAGGCCTCCACTTWGAGTCCAAAAAATATCCCATGTGATGGAAAAGGTGGCTTTCCAAGTGATTGTCAAAAGTAAAGACAGTCCAATAAATCCTGCACAAAACTCTCTCTTTTAACCTGTGCGGTTAAAAATGGTCYATCAAATCTGTTAGCACACTAGCCTGCCTCATTCTTTGATATCAGCACAGTGAACCTTCCAAATGAAACTGAGGAACTGGAAGCCTGCTTCTGGTATATAAAGTAAAAAGAGACTTTACTAACAACTTAGAGCAAGACCCAAAGCAATTCAGCTCCATGAGTATCACAGCAACAACCTGTGGCAACATCCTACACTACCTGAAGCTAGAAGAGTTCTTAGGGAAGGGATTTTACCATAAGCTTCATTCAGTAGGCCCTGATAATATGCTTGATTCTCAGCTAAGAACCTAAAGACCTGTAAAAGAGATAGGTAAGTCAGCCCAAGCCTAGTACTATTAGGTACTGATCTGTCAATGTGACGAGTAACCACAAGCCTTGCTCTGGTCAGACTCACCCAGGAGAGCTGCTGTCAACGTAAGCAAGGAGTGGTTTAAGCATTCCAGGGGCAGGCAGGGAATGCCGACCGCTGCCAAAGGTGGAAGGATCTACTGAAGATTAAAAAGATCAGCCCTCTTGGTAGCAAAAAATGCTACCCAAGGAACCACTGTTCCTTTAATTGAGCACAGAGACAGGTGAAGGATTTCATCCCATATTTAATATTGTACCCATATGCCACATTAAGCTAATGTGCTGGAGACTCTGCAGTTGAACTGTCTTCCTCCCGCATCAGCTCCTGACACACTTACACTGTGGACTCTGAGCTGGAAAGTAACTCCCAAAAAAGCATTCAGGAGTAAAAGTGGGCAGCCTAACGTGGATTTCTCAACAGAACAGTAAAAAGAGGATCAGCCATACCAAACTGCACTGCTTTTCTGTATTAACACAAATGCTTTTATTTACAACATAGGCAAGTAGGAAACTCTTTCAGCTGAGCTGAAACCACTTTGGGTACTGTATTAGAATGAATACCGTCACTGAATACACTGAAAGATGCAAGTGGTAACAGCTTAACTGAACATCGGTGACCATGGAAAAAATATTCTCAGTAAAGAAATTAGCCTCCTACCAAGAAAAGTACCTGCTAGGTGTAAATGTTTCTCAGGATGTCTGACACCTCCTTCTGCAGTCTCAGTGAATTTGCAGTGCTGCCCAGGAGCTTGACATGTCCTACACAGCACAAGAGGGAGAGCTGAGTATCCCCATCAAGTAGACTGTTGTAGGAGAGCGAAGAAGGAAAAAATCCTTAGTAAGTTACTGAAGTTGCAGTTAGACATCCCACTAGCTGCTCATACACTGCACTGATTCAGCACATGTAGCAGGCACCTAAACTCTGCAATGAGGTGCAATATTTGGGAGTCTGAACAACTGGGTTCTACTGGTCACTCGCTTMTAAGCTGCCTTGCCCAGTCCACCTCACATGAAGAACTCAAAACCTGCAAATCTTTGCACTCCACTGCAAGTGACTTCCAAGCAAGAGGAACAAAGGCAGACAGACACCTCTTGCTGTTGAAGGCACAACCAAGGCCATAGGCTGGAGCAGAAATACTTAATCCTAATAATAGTGATAGCGGACAGGAACTTAACAGCTCTGATTTTCTCTACTCTGACATTGCATTTATTAAAATAACACCTTTATTCCTCTATGTCTTTCACTCAAGGAGTCCCCAGATACTGACTCCAAGACGTTATTGCAGCAAAATGTTATTGTATGCGCCTGGRTATGCATACGTAAGTGTATACACTGAGATGTAAGCCCTCTGTCCTCTCATTCTTGTTTATAAATGAGTAGCACATGGCACAGTCACCAAGCCTCCTGTCCCAGCAGAACAGAGATTTCAACCAAGCAATCCGTGTCCCTACCCAGATCCACCCCTCTCCCTTCTGCCAGCTGCTTCAACAACGCTGGTTTATGGGTCCCCTTATTCAGTTTATAGATCTCCAGCCTCCACAGCACTTCTAGGCTGGATACAAAGGATGTGTTTCCATCTCAGATTCCTAACTCCAGCCTGCACATTGATTAACACTGAGTGATAGTTCTTCCTTTTCTCCCACACCATTACTGAAGTAATGTTTCTGTCAGGAGAGCCTGCACTTTTCCCTCCCTTCCTTTCTCCGGGCTGACCCCACGCGTAAAACACATTCCAGGAAAGATAACAGGATCATAACGGAGCTCCAATTTCTAATTAGAGTCTGAGCCAAGCAACAGAATTTATGGCTTGCTTTTTAATTCAGACCAATTCACCTTCTGTGCCTTTAGGTTAAGAGAGAGAGAGACAGAGAGAGAGAGACAGAGAGAGAGAGACAGAGAGAGAGAGACAGAGAGAGAGAGACAGAGAGAGAGAGACAGAGAGAGAGAGAAAAGAAAACCCCACGACATAACACAACGCACCCCCTTGCCCCGCAGCGTTCCGCACACGCGAACCGTCTCTGCGTTAGTTTTCCCAAGCGGTTTCTTGCTCCGCCGGCCCCCCGGGCTCCGCGAGGCCGCCACGCGGCAAGGGCGCCCCCTGGCCGCCGCGCGGGGAGCTGCAGCCGCCGCAGCTCGGTGCCACGGGAGCGCTGGGAGCCGATCCCGGCAGCGGGATTGGCACCGGTCACTCGGCTACCTGGGAAAGCCACCGGGTGCCTCGGCACCCATCTGGCTGCCTCCTGACACTGTGCGGCGGGGCCACCCATTGGACTGGCCTTTAAAACTGTGTGGCGAGGGTGTTGCTTGTGCTCTGCAAAAGTGAATGACAAATCGTTTCAAGCTTCGGGACGGGCTATTTTTTTTTCCCCTTTCAAATCTCCCTCTTGAATCATCTTCACTGGAAAAGCCAATTGCATCTCTTAGCAGCTTTCTTTCCCCCCGCGTGCAAAACCACTTGCTGGTTTCTCCTTCCCAAGTCCGGCAGCCAAACGTCAACGTGGAGAAAGGACTTTAAACCATGACCGCGGCCGCTCACAAACACTCAAGATTTTTTTGCACGTTTATTTTGCCTCCATGTTTCCCCAGCTGCTCTGCTGAGAGGACAGTAAAAGAAAAAGAAAAAAAAGAAAAAAAAAAAAAAAAAAAGAAAGAAAACTGCCTGCAAAAAGCATCACGAAGAGACTGGAAAACTGCAGCGCAAAGGAGGAGGATGTGACTTTAGCTTGACTTACCGATCTCAAGACCCAGCTGTGTATTTTTCTAGCCGCTTTTCCGAGCCGCTGAGCTCAGCACTCAGGAACGTCCATCCCGCGCGCGGGCGCCAGGCAGGAGCGCCGCTCCTCGCGCTGCTGCTGCTGCTGCTGCTGCCGCCGAGCGAGCGGGGCCGCGGCTGCCGCTGCCGCTGCGCGCGCCCTCCCGGACACCCGGCCCGGGAGCCGCTTCCCATTGCGCAGCCCGGCCCGGCGCCGCGGGCTGCGGGAGGCAGGGCCGGCCCCTGCTCCCGGGATGCGCTTTCTTAAAGGGACCAGCCCCGGTCTGGCAGGAGCCGCGTCCGCGGCTGCCGGGACGCGCAGGGTGCCCGGGTGCGCTCCCTACGCAGCGCATCGGGCCATCCTGCCCTCAAGTTCTTGCTCCTCGCAACGAAAGAGATGTGATTAAGCAAATAAAACGCTGCTGTTTCCCTTGTTTTTCTCCTCCTCGGTCATTCTCCAGACCCACGTATTCTCCCGTTTAAGTCACTGTTCCTAGCACATTTTGCACATTTTGCACTTTCTGACTTCACTTGCAGCTCTATTTGATGCCAACAGCAAGATGGGGATGGGGGAGTTGTCTGCCTCGTGTGTTGCTGCCTGCAGCATGTTCCTGGCTAAACCATGTTCCTGGCTAAACAGCAATGCTGAAATYCAGAGATAGCAACTGCATCTGCAAAACCTCTTTCTCTCAGCTCATGGAAATGTATGGTTTGCTCCTTGTATGTGTAAGCCATTTGTTTGCATTACAATAACTGATCTCTCATGATGACAACACCAATCAACACACATCAAAAGGCAAAGTCCTATATATACGCATATGTGTATATACACACACCCCCTGGCACTGTCAGAGAAGCAAGTTATATGGGAAAAATATCACCTTCACCCCAGTGGCCAAAGCAAACATGGTGAAGCCAAGTCACCACTGTCAGGCTCTCTTGCCTCCATTTATACCAATGTGTGATGAGGCCAGCATGGGGACGCACAAATAACGTGGTATCTTTCCATCTCTTTGGTTCTGTGGTAAAAGATTCTGTGAGTAGAAATCAAAAGGTGACTCTACCTCATTTAATGCTCATGGTCCTCCACAAACAGGCTCGGTAGGTAMCCGCTAACTACTGACACATACATGGTCTACCCTGTAAGTAAAGAAGCCATTTAGATCTGCTACTAAATTATAATCTTCAGCATTAATAGCTTTGTATTAAACCATGGGTCCCATCAACGTTTCTSTAGCATGAGCTGTACTTGTTCCTGCCTTTCTCAGCATAAAGCCTGGGAAAGCTGTCTGTGATTTACACATGCAAATTACATACGTGATGCACAGCAGACAAGATCTTCCAACTCCATCAGTGCCCCCGTCAGTCCCATTGGTCTATTAATCCTCCCTTTCCACACACATCTCTGCCCACTGCATTTTTCAGGTCCTTCTCCAGGTCCTTCTCCCTTTGCTTCCTGCTTCCTCCTCCCACAAGCCAGATCTTTCTGCAGCTGCTCTCCTTTTCCCTTCCCTGCCAGTCCTGCCTAACTGGCTTGGTTCCCCCCTTTCCTCCCCTCGGTTTCCCTTTGGAAGAGGAAAGAGCAGCTGGGAGAGGAGGCAGTGATTARCCAGTTGCTGCTCCTGCCTTCTCCCTACCCTCCACTTCCCCAGGCAAGGGGCAGGAGCCAGAGGGCCGTAGGCGGCCTTGGCAATTAACCTGCAGCTCAGGTCAAGGCTGACCTTGGCTCCCATCCTACCGGCATTACCTCCCTTCTCATCCCATTAGCACATGCTGCCATTTGTTACGCTACAGTACAACAAAGATACATGGCCTTTCTCTTGCTCATTAGTTAGATGTTAACAAAACACTCACCTTAAAGCAAAGCTGGTCGGCCAGCTGACCCCTCAGCTAAGATTATGCTGATGAGAAAACAGGCAGAGTTTGTCTAAGACACCGCAGTGGCTGCGTATTTGGATGGGAAGGATATTGAAGCTGGAAGGAAGCTGGGACTTGTGGGGAGCTAAAGTGATGCCCTGTTTCTCTATGCACACAAAACAAGTAGAGGTAAAACACCAAAGGTGCCCAGCACAAAACAGGTTTATRTCCCTGGACTGGGATGATCAACCTGCCATAAATGTTGAGATAAAAAGACAGTGTCTCTTGCTCCTCGCATACGCTGCCCTTTACGCTCCTTRTAATTCCATGTGAAATCTGCCACCCCTTCCACAGCAGCATCTGGATGTTCCATTGACAGAGCATTGTCTAATGGTTACAGCACAGCTCCTGGTTCCTATTACTGCCTGCAGGAAAAACGTGTGGTTTATTAAATTTAGGATTTAAATAAGGATTTGTATTCTGCTGCCTGCTTCAATCTTGACTCAGAACATGAAACTGGATAAGTCACTGCTGCTTTTTGTGACTCTGTTTCCCCTAGATAGAAAAAAAATATACTATGCTGGGGTGTTATATAATTCAATACTTGTATTAATAACAGCCGGGGTGAGGGCTGCCAGAGCAGCCAGCTTTTTATTATTATGCACTAAAAGCTGCAGATACCTCACTGAAATCTGTAAAGTATGGTAATATGCAAAAATAAGTTTGATTCTGAGGAGTAATCCCCTTGAACAAGAGGTGACAATAGGAACAATTTTGCTATCTTAGCTTATAGGGGGAAAAAAATCTAGGGGAAGTTATTCCAAAGCTCCCTCTCTCCCTCTGCCCCCCCCCCCCCAAAAAAAAAATGGAAACCCACAAAAAAAAATCTTTTTCATTTTGAACATTGCCTCAAATAAGGTCTACATCCCAAGATAGCACCAATATCCTTATACACGGCAGCCACTTCAGAATTCAGGAATAAGGCCATCAGAGAAATCTAATATCATCCATTTCTATAAGCATTTGTGGTATATAATTATGCATTTTTAGATTCTGTCTGCCAAGGATATAAATAAAAACTATTCTATTATATATGTATTTGTAAGGTGACAGACTCCATGGATGAAAACCTGACCCCAACGACAACACCAAACTCAAGGCTTCCCCCGCTATTTCTTTCTTTCTCACATTTTTTTTCGTTGTTCTCTCGCATGCAAGAAATCTCAATAACGAACTTCACATACTACTACCATCCCATCCCAGAAAAGCAASTAGGCCAAAGCAGAAAGACAGTAAACAAACAAAAAAACAAACAAACCAAAACACAAGCAGATGATGTGCTGCCCCAAAAAACAGATTCCTTATACAACGCAAAAGCTTCTGGGAGATATTGCTCCGCCTCTGGAGATTTAAACTGTTTGTTAGATCAGTCGTCACCACAAAAGGAGATGGGATTATTAATGTAAGAACAAAAGTGCCCCTTGTGACTGGGGCCCCAGTACCAGCCTGCCTGCTCGCCTGACAATGGCATTAAACACAGTGCCTCCCTGGACTCAGCTGCGTGCCCTGCCTGACACCACCACCCTGGGCAGCCACAGGGTCACAGACTTCTCCTGCTTTGTCACCACAGGCTACAGAATCAGTGAGACCGTAAACCCCTCCCTGCAGGGCTGTTTCTGCTTATCTCCCACTCTCTGAAGTACTACACAGTGTTTGGAGCATCTCTTGAGGGCAGTATGCACTGTATAACATTCCTTGATGATGGCTTAAATCAGTGTACCAGATATTTAATTACTTCCAGCAACTTCTCATTATATGTATAAATATATAGAGATATAAAGGCTTGCCTTCCATCTTAAAAGTTGGYCCACATCACATCCCCAAAGTAGAGATGTTTAGATACAGTATTTAGAGTTAACCAGTTACGAAGATCTGAGCTAGCAACTGTATCCATCATATTAACATATGAAACACTGCCTGGGACTCTTTTGAGGATGGAACATTTCAGTTCCATTCTCTTTCCTCATCACAGATCTTTCCCTTTCATTTACTTCTCAAGCCCATTATAACCTTCTCTCCTGTATGTTTAGTTTTAGTGAGTGGTCTGCATGAATTGCATGTTGGCAGGGGAAACACCCAAGCCCAAAGGAAAAACAATTTGTATTTGTGGCAGCTTAGGTAACATATAAGGAAAGAGGGGAAAAGACATTCATTTCTTTTTCTTTAGAAAGGGAAAAGACTTACAAGATGTTAGAAAATGAAAGTCAGAGATGACCCAATTGAATGAAAAAAAAAAAAAAAAAAAAAAAAAAAAAAAAAAAGGAAGAAATATTTAGCTTTTACAAGAATTGCCCCATTAGTTTCTCTCCTTAGTTTTGTCCTCTATTTTTTTAGGCATTTTGAAAGCACAACTCTCTTTTCACATAACAGCCCAACTTAAACACGGATCCTCTAAGGTAGGGAAGAGAGAAACACCTAGAATGAGTTTAAATTTCCTTCCATCAAAACATTGATCAGCTGCCAGCCATGAAGGTCGTTAGCAGGTCCCTGACTACTGTAAACATTTGTAACCAGCAAGTCAACTCTCATTTCCCTCCACTGCTTTGAAGAAACAGGGGTTCTCATCACATCTAACATTTCATGATCACTTTGAACCCATCTGTAGCACTTTAGTGATCACTGAACAGCTTTAGAAGGAAAAAAACAGCTGAACTGCAGATACTTTCATTTTCTTGTTGCTTCCAAATTAGCAAAATAGAGCCCACTGATCTGTAATGTGGAGGATTCCCTTGCTTTCCCCATCATTTCTGAATGCCTAATTCCCTTCTTTACTTATCTCCCTACCTCCCAAAGAAATAAAATGAAAGGAAAAAAACCCCTATGTGCTAGCAAGTGGCCACCTCCCAGAAGGGTGGAGCTACAGCCAGGTGAGCTGTACTGCAGTCCCTGGGAACTGCATGTTGTTGGCTACATCTACCGAATATCTGAACTAAAGAGGGCTGGAGTGGGCTACTCCTTAGGCAGCTGTTCTGATAAAAACTCTGTATAGCAGCATTCATCAACTTTTTTTTAAGTATCTATCTGAAGACCATTTTATGCTGCACTGCAACACAGGCTTTCACTAAGAACTATCTAAAAACAATTTGGGGCTCTCAAAATTCTTTTTTGTCCCTTCTGTTCCCTTCCTTTTGTGTGCATGGATTTGTTTAACTTGGAAGAAAGGAGACAAGGAGGGCTGTTTCAAATTTTGCAAGTGTTGATCAAATACCTTCTGATGTATTGACCATAACTGAACCAGCAATAAACTAGATCAATGTGTCTTGTTTTGATCAAGAGCAGGAGATGCAGTCACAAACTAAGGCAGTCCCTAGCTGCAAACACAAAGACCTTAGTGACTTCCACAAAAATCAAAGCAATGTCTGTGCAAAAGAACAGGAACTAAAAATGTACACAACATGACAAATCAGTGAAGTGTCCAAAGGCCTCTTCCACACTGCCACAGTGGAATAAAGAAGCCAAGGCTGTCTTTAGACTGCCTTATTGTGACACTCTGGTCTAAAAATGTTTTGGGCTATTGTAAAATTATACTCAGTTATTCATAGCCTTGAAACAGCTGCTCGGCAAGCAGAGAGCTCCAGGTAGATGTTTTCTTTACAGTACTGTGAATAGAGCTATTACATTGCTCCCATACCACCTAAGAAACCTGCTTCCTTCAAGACTGACTGCAGCTTGTCACCCTATAAGCTTCTGGCTGCTTCATAGCATCTCAGTGAAAAAAAAAAAAAAAAAAAGAGCAGCAGGAGAAGCAAGTCCTGGTTCCATTTGTGATGTGGGACAGGGGACAATGTTCACTTACTGTGTATCCTTTGCAGAAGGGCTAGAAGAATTAGTTATGGTTGGTGTGGTTTGCTAAATTCTGATTATTCATGTCCTCTGAAGGTTACATGCAAACTAATTGCCAGTGTTGATCCCTTAGTATGAACTGAAATCAATTAGGAAGGCAGCTGACCTTATTATGGCAATTAACCGCAAATGGCATTTAGTCTCTCTACTCTATTGCCAAGCTTTTTATTCTGGCTTTATGGGCTGGATGTTTTCTGGCTTGGATGTTATGGGTTTTTTTTTTTTTTTTTCCGCTCTATTGCACCACTCTTAACCCACCCTGATTTTCCAGGACATAATATAACTTCCATCACATAGAATCTTCCCTTATTTAGTGACACACTTTCCTGGAGAACACTTGGCTTTCCTTACAGGAATTTCTGTATACTGAGCAATCCTGGAAATYGGACAAAGTTCCTATGGAAAGGTGGTTCCTTGCTGTCAAGCAAAGGATGCTGAATTGCTCTCTTGGAAAGATGCTTGATTGTGGGGGTGAGAGAGGGTGTGGGAAGGAGAGAAGGGTAAAATTGTCTTTGCTGTACTTGGCCAGACGGTTCAGGTCACTAGGAATCTAGAGCGCCCGCGCTGCAGTTGGTGCTGAGGGGTGCATGTGTGATTAAGACTGAGTTGCTCTGGAGAAAAATGCATGGGGGTCTATGTGAAGGAGATTTCTGGGATATGACAGTGGACACGTTTAGCAGTCACTAGGCATAATTCCATTAGCAACAGGCCGAGCCCGCAGGAGCCCCAGTGTATGCCAACAACATGACCAACAAAGTGGTGGCCCTGATGCTGCATGCAGAGACTGGGCACCTAGAATCACTGTTTCCTTATGGGCWATTGCATGTGCCAGAGAAGAAACTGGTCACTTTGAGGGATGTTACTAATCAAGAATGAAATAGTCAATTTCCTAGAAAACTTCCCAGATGTAAAATGCTAGTGTTTAAAAGTTCTGGGGAATAAACATGTCCCTTTTCAGTGCATATCCATAGATAGCAAGGTAAGTGGAGCTGTGAGCAAAACATCACAGTTCCTTTTGGGCAACAGAATCTACAGTTTGGGGGTTGTATTGTTTTATATCAGCTGTCTGTGAGGTTCTAAGGCTTGGGAACCTCTTAAGATATTGCCAGAACATAGGGGCAGGATCTTGCTCCTGAAAGCACCTGCAGGAACCTTAGTGTTCACTTCAGCAGAAGCAGGAATGAGCTTGGCCTCTGTCATCTAATTCATCATTGTCCTGTCACTTTGTTCACTCATATACCTCAGAGCAAAGCACCCACCATCCTAATTCAATGACATTTTACAGTTTCATTGTGCTCATGTAAATACTGCTGTAGAGTGTGYAGCCATAGAGAACTAAGTCACACAACTTTATAGCACTTTGGATCCCCTATAGTGAGAAACGATGGGAAGAAAACATTTTACACTATTTTGTCTCTGATTACTGGCAGCACAAGCACTCTAACAGAACAGAAAGAGCACTGTAAATAATGAGGCRTTAAGAATAGCTAGATTTCATGCACGATTTGAATGCACAAGCTCTTTCTAACAGACTAAACTACCAAAGGGTTCTAAAAGGCACTAAGGAAGAAGATGGTGGCACTAAGTTTTCTTCCAATTGTTGGTCATTCTAGGAGAATAAAGGATAGAATAAGAAAGGAGGGAGCAAAACTACAGCATAAAAATAAAAAAAAAATCACTCGGCTATCATTTCCAATAACCTTATTTCCTAACTTACAAGAAATGCCTCCATTTTGCACTACAGTTATAATCAAAGCCAAGTTACTGTGCCGGCCCTCAGTCTGAATGACGCATGAGTAACACTTGTATACAAGTGTTGGATGCAAGTTTTCTTCCCTTTGCTAAAACCCTGATGGAGTAAAGAGAATAGAATGAGAGCAGCTTACATTTTTGATGCCATTAGAAGATATCTTGTGTTCAAATATACCTAAATAAGTTAATTTAAATGGGGGACTGAAAGACCCTGATTATTATAACTTTCTAGAGCTCTAAATTGAAAAGCATCTCGCAAGAGGTGGAAGAATCTTCTTGACTCATGAATGAAGATAACAACATACAAGCTGAAGAGAACAACTAACCTGGATGATCTTTGTGGATACTAATTACTCTTCTCTCTCTGTTGGGGTCTTCTGTGTTAAGTTCAGCTCCTCACCATGAAGGAAGAGCCCGCTTCACCCACAGCTCTTGTGGCAGCAGCGATGGCCTTTGGGAAAAACAATTGCAAATAAATAATCAGTTTAGCTTTCCATCAGTATAGAAGGTATCTTCAATGTTTCAGTGGCTTTCAAAAGAAAACACAGAAGAAATCTGCACGGAGGCTTCTATATTKCCTCTACTACTTCAACACAGGGTGTTTGGATGGAATCACTTTGTCTYGAACCACAGTGATTCTAAGTACATGCTTGACAGTAAGCATGAGAGAAATCCTCTATTTGCAGTGGGTAGTATTTTTGCATCTAAAGTCTAGAAAACACATAAGTGCTTTTTTATTGATACAGTCTACAGTGTACTCAACACACTGTAGAATCAAACCTATTATGGTTAATTCACACATATCATTTTATCTTAAATATTCATTTCACCTGCATCATAGACAAACTGTTGATCATGTACTTTATCCATTAATTCTGAGTCCAGCAAAATGACCGTYAGTGATCATGAATGGGGGAAAATAAATAATTCTGCATGGGATTGACATATACACAAATCTTGTTCAGTTAACACAGAACAATTGGTTCTGGCTTCTTTGTAGGGACTGTTCTAGAGAGATGACTTCCAGGATTTAAGAGAGGAGATCTGTTATAAATTATTTACTTCTATCAGTCAGCTAATTTTCTTGTTGGTTTTATTTTTCCATTACTTTTATTAAAGCCAAATGACTGTGCTCTGGGACATTCCACAGATGCTGCTGTACTGTCATTTTAGGAAATACCATTAAAGCRATCTTCTCTTTGTTTGCTTCTCATGTAATTTCACAAAACTGTTTTAAGAAAAACATCATTAAAATTGTAGGAGTCAGTTCATCCTGGATGCCTTAAAATTAATGGCAATTGTATTCTTTTGGGGACAACAGAAACATAGAATATCATTTTCACTTCATCACCTCCATTTTCTGCTGCAGTAACAATGTGATTTTAACAATTGTCTATCAACATAAGGGAAATTCATACCTATTTTTTTTCACATGAGAATTTGATATTAGTGAAAGGTATAGCATTAGGAATGTTAGAGAGTGAAGTTCTCTGCTCAGCTTCAAATTATATAGAGCACAGGAAGCCATACTAGCCCCACTAAACCTCTCACCACTATTTCTGACTTCTGACCTGGAACAACCTTCTCAAATCGGCTGTGGTACAACACAATCCATTTAGGATGTGGCTCCTATGATCTCTGTTTCCTCCTCTACTGCCAGCTMTTATTGCAATTCTTGAGATGTTTTGGCTCAGTCCTAAGAAAAATCTTATCAAGATATCACAGAATCACAGAATCGTTGAGGTCAGAAGGGATCTTTAGGGTTGACTTAGTCCAGCCTCCATGCTCAGAGTAGGGGCAACTATAACTAACATTGCTCAGGGCCAGGTCCAGTGAAATTCTGGGTACCTCTAAGGATGGAGATCCCACAAACCTCTCTAATTAACCTGTTCAAGTGTTTGACCACCTACACAAAGAGAAAGCTTTCTTCCACATATTGAAAAGAAATTTCCTGGATTTCAGCTTGTGCCCTTTGCTCCTTGTCCTTTCAGCAGTCACTGCTGAGAAGGCTCTGGTTCTGTCTTTATCCCCAGTCCCATCAGGTACATACATATTGATAAGATCTTCCGCAGCCTCTTGTTCCCCAGGCCCAATAGCTCTCGCTCTCACAATCTCTCCTCATATGACATATGACCTAGTCCCTTAATCATGTTTGACCCTTTGCTGCACTTGCTCCAGTGTGACAGTCATCAATTGCCATACATCAATCCTGTGCTTTAGACAGCTCCTGGATTGCTTGTGTCCTCTCTGTGTCCTCTCTCCCTTTCGGCAGACGTCAGGATGGTTGCTGGAGCAGCCTGCAAACATAAGGCTTCTCCCAGTTTTCAGAAGAAGGTCCCGCCTACTTCTTCTCATCAAGAAGTCTGATCTCACCTACATCTGACCAAGCAGTCTTTCTCCCCAATCCACTAGAATGTTGCCCTTGCTGTTCTGCCTGGTAATGCTGACATCCAGCTCTCAACTGGTTATCATCAATYCCTGTGATGATACCCAGTACACTGGGTACTGTCAGGCTGATGCTAACACACAAGAGAACCAACATCACATCAACATCAGGTTTGTCCTTTGCAGCAGCTTGTCTTTCCTATGCATTGCAGGGAGCACTTAAAAATTCAGTGATATCCCCTTTGGAGAGGGTTTATGTTCATAGCACAGTTCAAGGTCAACTTAAATCAATCAGCTTTCCTGTAGGCTTCACAGTTCCTTCTGAATTTGCTGATGTTGCTATTTCTTTCCCAGCTATTAGGACACATTTTAAGACTTCTGATCTCTGCCTTCACAGAAAGTGCTTTCAGATAAACCCTTCTATCTGATTAACCCTTGCATGATTCTCTTTACCATAGGGATTACCATCATTCCCTATATTACCACTTTATGATTCAATCTGTCCTTATATTCTCTGGTCCTATGCTTAGTCATGCCAATCACACAGCTTTATATCTTCTCATCCTTGACTCTGGACTCAGAGACACTTGCAACTGTAAAAATTTTTCATCTTGGCCAACTAAAATTGGATGTGAACAGTGACCACATCTCTTTTCTTCCACATAGAGTAACCGTGAAATGTTTGATTCTGCTTCCACGTTTGTATCTGTCAGTGTCACAGAATCTCACTATTCAGCCATATATTCCTTTTATGTTTTTTAATCCTATCCCATGCACATTCAATTATGTCGCTATGTGGCTAGAAACACTTCACATTTAGGTATCCTATAACTAACTCTTGTCCTGAGTACTGATATTGTTACCTAATGACTGATATATTCCAAAAAAGGAAAAGCAATGCAGAAATTAATAAACATGTGAATTAACAAAATGAAGTGGGACAAATACAAATCTTTGGTAATATCAAATATGTATACATCTTCTTTACTGAGAAAAAAATGAGTAACTTACTCGTGGTTAAACACTTAGAAATTACATAGTCATCTCAAACACACAGAAATAAAAACTTTACAGCACTTTACAGCTGTTTTCATTCATTCATTCACTCACTCACTCTTCCTCTGTCTCACAAGCCTATAAAATCCACTCCCCATTTTAACAGAGAGTTAAAATGCTCTGTTTAGATTTTCAGCCAGTGAAACAGCCACTGGTATTTCTATTAATTAATCTGGATGACTGGAAAATACGCTAACTTTCCTTTTTTCATGAGTCACTCAATACATAATGCAACATTTCGTTTGAGACCAAAACTCTGTAAAAAGATTTAATGCAAGGGATAGAACACTTAATACCTAGATTTTCTTATCCACACATTCTCTTGACTCCTTGATGCTGCTGAAAAAAAAAAAAAAAAGAAAAAAGAAAAAAGGATAACTTTCAAAAGTACAAAAAGAATTTGCTCTGAAAAATGTGTTGGCATTTGTTTGTCCTCAAGTGAATTGTGTAGGAAATTTGAGAAGTAATGATTCTAGGTGTAACACTGTGAGGGAAAACTGGGCAGTGAAATGGAGCCATGGAGTAACTGCGCTGCACTCCCAGTATCTTTTGTGAAGAGCATGTGTAGTCAAGTTGTCTCTGCTCCTCACAAGGAAGGAAACCTAGTGCCTGTCATTCTCATACTGCAGCTTAGTTCTTTCTCTTGCCTTATTTTTCACTAAGTCAAATGGGGCCAATAATTAATGYTCTTTGATGTCTTTAGGCAGTTCTTGTTGTGTAGATGGGAACACACACCACCTTCTCTCTGTGTAGTTATACTTTTTCATTGTGCTGCACTTTCTGTATTTACCAGGCCTGGCTTTCCTTTGTTACGGAAACATTTGTATGAAAACAATAATTCAGTTCTTTATTTTTAATTTCTCCATCTTCTTTTTTTTTGTTCTTGAAGTCAGAGTGCTTTGTTGCTCTGCATCACCCCTTCTTCCTGATGACACAGGGAAACAGTGCTGAGACGGCTCAGTTCAGTTCACTTTAGGTAATAGGAACAACAAGGTTTATTCATGAAAAAGATTTGAAATAAAGTCTCAGATTTGATCATTTCCAGCCACTCCCTGAATGCCCAGATCCAATGTATCCCAGGAGTTCCACAGAGCTGCTGAGTCTTGCATAAAAGCAGCACATGATGGAAGAAACAGTGACAGTGGATAATCTTATAAAGTTTCCAACTTTAACAATGACCAAAACCTTTCAGATAAATGTAGATTGCAACATTCTTATCTTTTGATATTACAAAAAAAAAAAAGGAATACTTCTGAGCAAGCTTTTGCTATGGGCACATTATACTTAGTTCTTCATACAAGGTCTGCCTCTTTGGATTGTCTTCGCTAACTTTAACTTTTTCCACATACCACAACAGTCATAGGAATATAAGAACCTTAAATTAAGATGTTTTTTGTTGCCACAACCAAATCGTTAAGCTGATCCTCCATCTTATCCTCCCCTTCCATGCCAGTAGAACACTGTCACTAGTCTCTTCCCATCTGCTGCAACAAAAAAGTTGACTTTGGATGGCCAGTCTGCTCCCCAAAACTGTTCCTAGAATACAAGTATATTCTGGAATGTTTCTTCTTTCAGTTCTTGCTCCTGGTATGATTCTCAGAAAACAGTTGTACTGTAAATCTAGATACTATTTCACCACTTAATTCTAGTCATGGTTTTCTTCTGGTTGGAAAGCCTCTTCCTTCAACGAAACTGCTCCCATTTCATCCCATATGTCTAATACCTTATTTGGTCTTCCATTTATTCAGTCCTCCAAGTCGTGTCTGATAAATGAATGTTCAGGGCTGGCGAAAAGGCACRAAGAGCATTCCCCACATACTCCTGCATCGCTTCAGAGAAGCAAGTGAACGGGAAATGGAAAAAATCCTGGCACCAGGTCCCCATTTCCTAACGCAACATCATTTAACAGAGCCAGGATTTAACATCTGACAAGTAGAAGCAATGGGCATCCTCTGAGCAGCCCTCATTCATCACAAAGGTATTTGTACTTGCCTCACTTGACACTGGGGCAGTGAACCCTTGGGCCTTACGAAGCATTGCCCGGATTTAAGACAACTGCTACAAAATAATCTTAAGTGATTTTATCTGAAGTGGTAGTGGAGAGGAAGCAGGCGATGAGAGGTTTAATGCCAAATTTCTTCACTTGATGCAAATATCAAGCCCCTTGAGTACTAATTTGACATTCCTTAACACAGACACACTGTGCTTTTGAAATATTTACCTTTCCTTTATTTCTTATAAACTTACAAAAATTTAGAAGGAATGTGAGCTGTTTTGTTTTCCATCTTCCTATGACGGCAGAGATGTATTTATAGCCAGGAACTGGAGGACAGTTCTCACGTGGCTGCTGAAAATTAAAACAGTATGTAGGGTTTTGTTTTGTTTTGCTTTTATGCCTTTGCCACTACAATCTCTCCCTGCGTTCCCTAAACCCTTGTTATTGTAACCAGAGCCACATTTTGCATTGCTACAATTGCAGGGTTATGTAAATTCCAAAGGCTTTAAAGAAAAGAGCCTGCAGATTCTGCTCTGAGCCTTGGGGAAGTTGACACAAACAGATATGCCCAGCCTCTAGGAGAGGCGAGGACATTCATAAACTATTAGCAGACAGGAAACACAAGTCTCAGCTTCAGCATCAATCTGAACATCTTCAAATCTTGAGAACTTACTGGTTTTGTTTAATCGATTGTTTTCTTATTGTCAGGTTGTGCTTTGTTATAGCAAGAAAAAGCTCCCTTAGCCATTTCTTCAACTCTTCCTAAGTATATCCTTACTTTCCACAGCTCAGTACTGGTTTTCATAGGAGATCTAATAGTAGAATATATTCCTTTTTCCCCATTTTGAGCTTTATAGTTACAGTGATCATGGAGCTGAACACTTTGAAGAGGATTACATTACTCACAAAGATATTTAAGTTAAAAAGAAAATTACATCCCAAAAGAACCACCCAATTCATGAAAGACATCAAGAGAACACAACACAGAGTATTATTTGTGAGAAGCSTTTATAGCAAGTGGGGACAGGAAGAAGGGTGATACATGCTGCACATCTGTGTGCTTCTGAGCAACCAAGTTGTAATGCTGACTCTAGCTGCGCGCTTCTGTGCAGGCATGGGCAAGCCGATTCATGTTTGGGACTCTATATTCTTTTAAAAAGTCATAATAATGTGTGACTCAGCCATGTTAAAAGGTTCTGTGTAAGTTCATCTTAGTCCCCAGTGCTTAAAGAATTCAGCTAAATATGAAAAATGTTTAACTGATTTCTCAAGCCTCGCATCTTCCAGGTCTGAATCACCATTGGTCAAATTATGCTTAGACCTAAGACAAAAATCTAGRCTACATTATTCCTGCATTACACTGAGCTTTTGCCTAGCATGGTGCATCCCTGTCACTGCAGTGTATGAGAGAGAGCTTGAAGGAATTACTGTGTTTGTGAAGAGGTGCAGCCAGAACGTTGTATGGATGTTAGCATATATTGCAAATAAGGAGGGATGAGGCTGTGGCTCCACTCCAGCCTGCTGTTTTCTACAGCTATTGAGCTTTCCAGGCAGCCTTAATCTTAGTGCAGCTGGTATGGAAAGCAGAGCTTTCTCATGCTTTACCAATCTCCCGTACTGCTAGAACCAACACGGGAAGTCACCGGAGAAGTAAACTAAGAGGCACTGCCTCAAAGTCACTCTACAACTGAGGAGGTCAGTGCTGAGCCAAGGCGTGGAGGCACGATGCAAGCAATTCCCTAGGCGTGGTATTTTAAATACAATCACCAGAATGGAAGGGATGATCTCAATAGTGGACAATAGTTTCTACTCAGCTGGTAGTTATTGTTGCTACACAGATGGTGATACTGTTATTATTATGAARGCATAGCAGTTTAAATTTTATTTAAGAAAAACATGACCCATTTCTAGAACTGCAGCTAAACAGGATCCCTGCACAGTTCAGGGGATTCGATCAGTTTGTCATGTGTGTTTATTTACTCAGAGCCAGGAACTGCTCTATGAAGCTCTAGTACTGCTTGTCATTGTGACCTTGGGCAAGTGGCTGAATGCCTCTGTGACACTCACAACTCCTTTTAAAGTCGACTGGTGATGTGAATGCTCGCTAATTACAAAAAAAATGAAACCCTAGAAGTCAAAGCCAACTTCTGCTGAAGTGGAAGTGTTCTGAGTCACGTCCTAAATTGCATAAATTATGAACATAAAAGGTCTAACATTCACAACTAACAAATATTTTGGAAAATACAGTCCTATAATTGTCTCCATGTATTCTAATTCAYGCACGCAGATGGACAAAGTAACTATTTATGTTAACACTTCTGGAAGGGGAGTATTATTAAGGGTCTATGAGAAATCAGAAACAAGCAGCCAGAAGACAAAAAGAAACCAGAAGTCACAGGCACCGATATTAGACTGTGTCTCATTCTTACTGCACATACATAAATCTTAAGTTTCAGAGAACCTATGACTGAACCAGGTAACGTATTGACTGAAACTGCCAACTCCAGTATCTTCTAGTATCAAATTCCTCAGATTTCAGCCTTGAACCTGAAAAAAAAAATATTTTCTGCCTAAATCATCAATACTGCTTCCTATAGACCTTGGTTCTTTGAATTCAAGTATTGAGGAGGGTGGAGGTTGCTTGGCTTTTGGAATTTGAGAAGCCTGCAGCCTGTAATTGTCAGTCAAAGTATAGCTCCCRTCTATAACTCATCTATAACTTGTTTCCCTGAGTTGACAAAACCCTTCCAYGCTTGCATATCTTGTGATAGATAATGCTTGGCCCAGCACAGCTAGCAAATCAGGCAGGACAAGGCGCCACTTTGTCAGCTCTGACCATTTGCCAGCAGGAGACCTCCAAGAGGTGACACAGTTGAAGCATGGCAAAAAAAATCATAAAAAACACAGAGTTATCTATACATCAGAGAGGCTGATGAAATAGGAGTATAATGAAATCCTCCTACAGATACCATATGACAATAAGAAAATGAAAGGGCTGTGTTGGCCTAGTGGTTCAGTGTGGTAAAGTCTGGGGAGGCCCATACTAGATTCTCAGTACTATCATGTTCCATGGCTGAGTAAAGGACAGAAGGTGAAAAGAATAAACAGCTGTGATGGTATGGATAGGAGCCAAATGGTAAAAAACTACAGTGCAAAACAAACAAACAACAGAAGCAGGAAGGTTTCAATGCCCTCTAATGATACATTAGCTCAGGTGAGCTGCATATCCTCCTCCAAAAGGCAGACTTCTGTTACCCTTTCTCCCTGCTGCAATCAGCTACACCCAAAAATATCTGGAGGCAGAATGACATCTTCTGACACAGCCATGCTAAAAATGACCCAAACTAAGAGGCAACTCTGAGGGTGTGGGAAAGTCTGCAAACAAATAACTGGGTGTGTCAGATATGCAGACGCTAATATAATGCAGTGATTACTAAGTCTCTGCTCAGCGAATATGTAAAAATGAGCTTGGTGTTTTAAAAACCATGCGCAGTGACCGCTGAGCAAACTCCTCAGGCCTGTATGCTTTTGCCTAGGACTGTTGCAACATTTGCTGTTCCCCAAAAGAGTCATGAGACGCTCTAACATCACATTATTGAAAGCCATCGATGCTAAACAAATACAGCATGGCATCTTATTTTACATAGTGACTGCTAAAATTGTCCCTAGGTATCACTGAGCTGAGAACTGATGTCTATGACACTCATCAGTGAATTTCGTAGACAGAATTCTTGCTGTGGCCGCAGGACCTAACATTCCCTATTCTGTGAACACCACAAGATGCAGCAAACATGATTCACAGCAAATGGAAATCAGGTCCTAGAAACAAGTATCTAAAATGCAGATGGAAACTTTGGCTTTTGAAGTCCAAACACGACAGCTATAGGAACCTAGAAAACTCACATCYCTGAGATCACAGAGTGAAAGGGGAAATCTTGTAAAGTGGAAAGCTAGAAAATAATATATTGGAGAGCATATACCCCAACTCATAAAGACATTTGTAGTTAATGACAGTAGYTAGTCAGCAAAAGCAAGTCCCAAATGAGCCACAAGATAATTCTTAACAGAAATCAGAGTTAACAGAAGTCAGACTATYTACCATTTCTCCAGAGGTGTTGCCTCTTGATTTGCCATCAATTTGACAAGTTCCCTCTAGCCTCTTCACAATTTAAGTTTATTTTCCTGAAAGATCTAAAGGATCYCAAGATAATATGACTAATGAGTGCTCAAAAGGAAAATCAAAGTTTACCTATCTCTTCCCACTACTGAGTATACACTTAGTACTGAGTATTCAGAATTGAAACAGCATTTGTAATGCTATTTCATCATGGCTTAGGCACATATTTCCTCAGCAGGCTATTTGGATCAAAGACTCAAGGCAATATCCATGAAAGAAAAGACAAGACAAAACACAGAGGTCACTTTTGCACCATCTGCTTCCATTTTGATTTGCTGCACTCACATGTCACTGCAGCCTGTAGGACGCTTTCTGGTCAATTGGATTTTGTATCATGTGCTTTCATGGGAAGGTCATCCTGTCCTGTTTACTACAATCAAAGACCACTGCCTAATAGATATTTAGTACAGCAGACTTCCCAGAACATTTATTCCCAAACTATGACACTTTAACTTTAGACTTCTCAAATGCCCAGTGGAAAGGTAGACTCAGATAAGCTTTCTGACTTGAAGTGATTCAGCCATTTTCACTATTAGTTTAAAGCAGCTGACAATGACAAATGAGTTATTTTACTGTGCAGAGGCATAGTACTGTCTCCCTCATCTCTGACATTGTATTCTAGATATCATTATTTAGTTCATTCTTATTTGAATATTCATTATCTGTGGATTTATAGCTATTTACAGCTAGGCGTGATATCATTTATTTTTTTTTGCCCAAAAGTGAGAAAACTCAAAATATTCATATGCATGTACCTGAACTCTAAGGGCAGGCTTAAAACTTGTTTCTTTGGTTATCTCTGTTGACATTTCTTGCAAAAATTGGGGTTAGCAATTCAAAAATTAACCCTCAAGTCTGAAAAGCCCCATTATTAAACTACTTCTTCATTAAAAGTACAGTATGAAAATATCATTAACCTCCAGTTTTTGTTTACAGTAACTCTTTTCTTGGACAAGGCTCTCCTTTCACAGTAGCTTAGCTAGACCAACAGATGTGTAAATCAGGAAGAGTATGAGCCTCTGGAGATGTCCCATTAGATATGAACATACTAAGCATCACTATCGTAAGCAAGCAGGGGATGAGGCAGTGAGGAGTTGCTTGCTAAATTTTGCCTCTGTTTAAACATAAAATATGTCAGGAAGGGCACAGCTGGACATTTATAGCTTAACACATGTCCCCCAGTAGGTACATGAAGCTATTCTAGATAAGCCCAGACACAGCTGGAAAACAATTCACGGGTCCCCCAAGGAAAATTTCACCTAGTCAGAAAATGCATCTGTTTTTTCTCCTTATAACTTAGCAATGGTGACTGCCAAAGACTTTGTAACATTTGCACAAACTAACTGCCTGAATCCTGCTGACAATGGGAGGCTGAGGTCAAGCTTTGTACTTCTGTCATTTGCAACACATTTTGGGGCTCTACAACAGAGTCAGAGAGATTCACTCATTGGGATGTCTGACCCTCAGGGCAGTAAAAGTATGAAACAAGCAATAAGGCCAAGTTCATATCTCAGTAGGGCACAGCTGGAAGACAGTCCATATTGGCAGGATCCTAGCATGGTTATTACTCTGTCCCTGCATAACAGTGCAGGAGGATGCTGACAGATCAGAACACAGGCGAGAACAAAACCCACCAACTGTCTCTCTGTGCATTCAGCTGTTAGAAACATAGTTTAATCGGTTCCCTCTGTATACATGGCTGCAAAAGTAGCAAAGGCCCCAAATCTCCTCATGTTTGGTCAAGATCTTGCTTTCTTTCATCTGTTGTGCAGATGTTGATGGAGTCACCTGCCTGGAGGGGGTCAGGACTCCGCCAAATAGATTTAAACGGGGTACTCACAGTCCAGGCATGTCAGCTTAATGGTCAGAAGTCACTCAGTGAGAAACCAAGACCGTCTGCATTAACAGATGGCCCCATTCCTGCCAATGTTTGTAAGGAAGAATGATATCCTGGCATACTCTCTCTACAGATGTGTGCTATTGAACAGATAAACCCATTGTATCTAGTTACAAACAAACATTATCAGCAGTACCCAAGTCTCATGTTTGACTGCGGTTAAAAACGGCTCAAAAGGTGGAGAGGATGAAGAAAACTTGGGAAACATAAACAGATGCTCTGAACTGCCGTAGCAGAGACATTGCAGGCAAGGAAGGGAAGGGAAAGGGAGAGAAGGGAAGGGGAATACACTCTCTGCTGCTGGGTGATGTGCTTCTTTTCTGAGAGAAGTATAATTTYGGTGAATATGTATTTGTCTACCAGATGAGCGTAGACTACTATGATGTTACAGTATCTTTGATTGATTTTTATGGTTTTGACAAACTAACGCATCAGAGGACATAAAGATAACTAAACAAAGTGCAATGAGCTTATTTAAATGCAAGAACAGACTCCCTGTTAGTATGAAGGTAACTGAGTAAGAAGTGCTGCAGTTTCCCACAATTCTAAAACCATTAATAAAATGYTTGGAAAATTTCCAAAGGAAGGTATTGAATACAGAGAGTAATTTAATGAATTTATAAAATCCCTTCCTCTTATCCTCACATGCAGAAAACTGCAGACAAAATATTTTCATGGTTTAACTTCTAATGGTTAAATGGGAATAGTTCACGCAGACTGCAATGGCTCTGTCAGAAATAATCTGCTAATGAGCATACAACACCCAGAGCATTCAGGACTTGATCTTAGATCACTAAGGCTTAAGGTTGAGAGAGCTGGGCCTGTTCATTCTGAAGAAGAGAAGGCTGAGGGGGCATCTGATAAGTTCATATAAATACCTCACGGGAGGGAGTGAGGAGGATGGGCCGGCCTCTTTTCAATGGTGGCCACTGATAAAACTAGAGGAAACAACCACAGACTGAAGCACCAAAAGTTACACAGGAACTTAAGGAAAAAATTCTGAGTGAGAATGACAGAGCCCTGGAACAGGYTGCCAAGAGAGGTTGTGGASTCTCCTTCTCTGGAAATCTTCAAAACCCGCTTGGACGCAGCCCTGTGCCCCGTGCTCTAGGTGACCCTGCGAGTGCAGGAGCATTGCACTAGATGATCTCTAGAGATCCCTTCAAACCTTAAGGATTCCACGATTCTATGATTCTATGAAAGAATAAAACTTACTGTATTTGTAGGGTGATAATTTATTGGCTACGTGTCAGGGACTGGATTGTTTTAACATTATTGTCAGATAAAATAACTTCATGCTATAGGGAAACCATGTCACACCTCTACAGGAGTCCGGGAAGCTTCTACACGCCAATCAACAGATGCAAGGGTGGAACCTTATATAGCTCCATGGTAATTTCATTCCTTCTTGAAAAGGGTGTTTCCTTTGACCTGCGAAGAAAAGGAGCAGAACTGGCAGGGTGATGCAGTGCCACACAGAATTCCCACACATTTGTCTAACCGCCTTCTGGAAGATTTGAAGGAAAACATGACAGTGCAGGACCAAGGGAGTGCAAATAGATGTATGATTTTTCAAGACCCGCCTGAATCATCTAAAAATAACCTTAATTTGTAAAGAAGCACAGTTTTCCTGGAAAACAGAAGCACRGAAAATGCTTGCTATTCATGAAAATCTCAGAAAAAATCTCATTACGTAGATGAGCAAGCCTGCCTGAAAACATATAGAGAAATATTTCAGTTCTCAAGAAAATGCAAAACATTTCTAAAAATATCTGTGGAGTCTTCAGTTAATTAAATCCTTTCTGGAAAAAAAAAAAAAAAAAAGTCAACTATTTGTAACTCACGAACTGGGGATCAGGGAGAACTGCTGGTCACTTCATTTCACTGACATAAGGAAGGTGCTAAAAGTGCAGGTGTAGGTTCATGTGCATATCCTTGACACTTACAGGAGTCTGTAAAATTTGAATAAATCTGTGGAGGTTTACAATGTATCTTATCAGCTCTGCAGTCCATATCTTAGGAATCTAACTGTGTCTCTCTTGTACAACACCTGAAATATCAGAGGATCAGGTGTTCTCTCTCTCAAAGAACACAGGAATATAAAAGAAACTATACGGGTTCAGAACTGAAGTCTGACTAGGGTATGCCCTTATCTTCAGTAATGGTCAGCTGCAGGCCTTTCAGGCCTTTTTTTTTTTTTTTTTTTTTTTTTTTTCTTTCTCAATCATTTGCTTAGGAAAAGCATATAAAAATACCACATACAGTGTGATCCTACCCCTGCTCAATCCTTCAGCTGTTTAGAAAGATGGGAGCACAGCCAGATTATCATTTTTAATAGCTACCAGTGGACCCATCCTCCAAGATTTTGCATGTCTTCCCACAGCTTTGTCTTAGAAGAAGAAAATCTTGCCACATGATGTTCAAGCTTTGAAATGCAGCCTTGCATGACTTTTTCACTATGAAACACAACCTTGATTGGATCAGCTGGCAGAAACGTTCCTTCTCCCAGCACTGTATATATATTTTGAGGTATTTAATTTATGAAAATTTTCTGGGAACACATCTTCAGAACAGATTCATAACTGGAAGACTTGTTTCAAAGCTAAACRTTTCCTATGGGGCGCTGAGTTGAATTCGACTGAAGTCGAATTTGACTTACTGTCAAGACTTCATGGCTCATCAATTCAATTGTTTAAGCATTTAAGAAAAGATAAACAATAAAAATTAAGCATTTAAGATAAGATAAAAGCATTTCCTCTCTCAACTGCAAACAAAATAATCCCTCTCCCTCAAATCATGATGGTTTATTGCCTCAAATAATAAAAAGAAACAGAGCAAAAAAAATGGCTTTCTTTTATACCTCCTTAAAAAAATGTATTAAGGGGACAGAAGAGATGTGAGTTGTTGATGTCAGGGCCCCGAGGTCACTAACAGGTCTTACAGGTCCTACTCAGTCTCACCTGAAGCCTCCAGCAACACAAGCTCCCTATGTGCCYAGAAGCCCATTTCAGCTCAGCCCTGGTTCTCCAGGCCTTGCACAGCTTCCTTGGAGGAGAACTACTCTCCAGTTCTGCCACAGTCATGCCCATCCCTGGCCAYGGACCCCTATGATCTAGTCCCTGACCCACAGACTGACTTGCAGACCTGGCCTTACACCTGTCTTGTCAATGTGGACTTGCCTGGAAATTACTGAGCCTGAGTCTAACCTGTGAATTGACTTTCCAGCTTGATCTTGGATCACAAATTTGATGGAGATCTGTATTCTCAGTTGAACCTGGCCACAGTCTCTATGTCTGTCCTGATTGACTTGACTGGCTGCTGTGCGACTAAGCTCTGGCTGCAAGACCCCTGCCCTTCCAGTTATGCTGTCCCCCTCGCTTCCCAGCCCCATGTCCTATGGGGAGTAACTGGTCCTTGCTCCACACATATCAGCTTTACACCCAGCTCAGTGAAGAGCTGGGCTGCATATGTACTGTCTGCCTTTAAGTCATCTTATGGCACTGTCAAGGGAAAGATACTCTGAACAAAAAACAAATGTGGACTTCAAAGCTCTTGAGCAGAAATTGTGGCTTTGAAGCCAGCAAAACTGGAAAGTGAGCAAGTACTTGTTATTCAGGGAGGGAATCTATTCCTTCCTTGTTGCCAAAGATTTTCCCAGTTCCTCAAGGCTACCTCTCTTTCCATTTTCCTGCAATCTAAACACATCCTTCTGATGTCCAGCTCCCACTCCTTGAATTCCAGAATGCCTTCTGATCCTCCCTTTCTTATCTACTTTCCTCTTTCTACCTTAAGCTCCTAATTTCTAACTCCAGAGAAAAAAGATCTCTGGTATAAAAGCCTGCAATACACTCAGAATAASTTTTTGGCTAAATCCAAAGTCTGCATGAGCTTCTCTTATTTAGGTTTTTCACTCCATACTGTCTTAACTCTAAAAAATTCCTAATATTGGAAAATAATATCTGACCCCATACAGTTCAGATATAYCAAAATTTCAGTATTGAAATACCATGTGAAAAACACTTTGAAAGTCTACCRTGGCACATATAAACTGGACATAAAGCCTACGGGAAATATTCTGCAGGGAAAAGCCTATCTGACCATTATCAGGCACAGATTTATTCATACACGTCTAAGAAGGTTTGAGACTTCACTGCATGTAGTGCTGCTCAGTGTGTGATGTGTTCAYGGTTATGTGGCTGCCTGGCTCTCAGCAAATCAAAGCTGTATCTCCTGGACATTTCAAGAAAAACAGCATATGAGGACAGGCCTGGCATTCCAAAGCTCAAGGGAGCTTCTGGCAACACAGAGCACAGTTCCTCTTTGACTTCTCCTGATTTAAAAAAGGAGTAACTCCGCTGACTTTCATGGACTTACCCTGCTGTAAAAAGCATGTGAGAAGAATCAAACCCGTTGTGTAGATTTGTCCAAGTGAGTTGGTCAACATTTCAAAAGCAGCTTATAATTTTGGCTGTCTCAGTTTTCAAGTATCTTTGTATTTTTAACAAGACACTAAAAATAAAGAGCCAAAATTACAGGTCACTTTCCACAGCTTGAGACTCAATTTCTCTGGACCAAATTCTGATATGATTTGAATTTACTGATAATTGAAGCCTGGTATAAGTTTTTTGAACAAAAGACTTTTGCTAGTAGTATAAATTACTTGGGTTTGGGGTGYCTGTGCTTCAAGTCACTTTACCAGGCCAAAGATCCTGGGTTATATCTGAAGCCACTCGACCAAATCCTTAACTGGAACACACTTGCTACAGCCACGCAGGAAGCTCCACACCTATTTGCACTGGCTGGGAATCCATTGTGATAAAGTCCATTTACCTAAATTACACAACAGTATGAAATTTAATACCTACACAGAGCTTGGAAGATAATAAGTCCTCAGCCTGACAATGACTCAAGAGTAGTGCCAAACAGGAGTGACTCCGCCGTTAAGTGGAACTGAGCAAGACAAAAAATAGATCAGATCTATTTGAGCGCTAGTGAACGTACTGAGTCCTGTCACTATGTTTGCTGCAAATGCAGAATATTAGGTGGTGGGATAGGCAAAAGGAAAAAGCTGCAAGATACACCACTGTCCACCATACACATAATGAAAAGCATAGGAACAGACATGCAAACTGTTTCTTCCAATAAAAAAAAATAGAGCAGCTAATTTTCTTTTGCCTTAGGAACATGTTGTGCTTGCCTGGGGGCTGCAGGGGCAGAAAGTGGGAGAGGGTCAAATCTCCACAGGACTGACCCAGGTTTGAAAATTCACACTAATTAAAGAGTCAAGAGCCAAATCTCCCACACATCCTTTCCATAAATGTCAGGAAATGGTGTCCCTTGATTGCTCAATAGCTAGGTCAGATGGCTGGCCTGGAACAACTAAATGTGTTTCTGGTATTATACAGGACCTTGGGGGAATTTGATGGCAAGTGATGCAGATGGAGCAAAACCAGAAGTTTCTGGGAGATGCCTTCAAGAGGATGTTCAGCTCTAGCAATACCACCCTGTCAGTAAATACAGTCAGTATATGCCTGGTCCCAACTTGGTAAGAAGAAATTTTGTCTCTGAGTTCAAAAAGAACAGAATGATCTCCATAATACATAAGGAGCACAGCTAAAATAAACAGTGGGTATAGCAGCCAACAAGTGAGGCAGTGTGGTAAAGCCACTAAGATATCCAGAGAATCTGCTTACTCCGCTCTGTGAAACCATGAGACTGCACTTCGTAACATACAGTACAGGCTTCTAAAACCTCAGGGCTGCACTGTGACTGCCATAAGCTCTGATAGGAAATTGCTTTCTGTTCCACTAAGCAAAACTGAAAAGACATCTGCTCTGTCCTCCTTGGGTCTGCTTTCCAAGCTCTCCCTTGGTCAGTGCCTATCTTTGGAATAAACCTCTCCTCCTCCAAGGTCATGGAGGTCTCACAAGGTCGAGCCTACTTGTGAGACACCACATTTACCTCCTGTCAGATCTGCAGCTCCTTTTCCCAGTTCTCCTCTCACTCTTCCCCCTAGTGTCTAACTTTACCCCCTGAACTGTGGCTAACAGACCAAAAGCCTGGAATTATCTTTCAGACTTACGGATTCCTGCAGATAGATAGTGTCACTTCTTAATGGGATGSTGAGGTGAGGGACAGAGAGATGAAGAGCATGAAAGAAAGGAAGGAATCAGTTTAATACATTCTGAATCTGAAGTTGTTTCCTCCTTAATAACTCTCTCCCGCTCTCCCAGTTTTCATGAGTCCCACATACTTCAATGCAATGTTGGCTAGTGCGTTTCAAACAGCTTAACTGTTCAACCAGGACAGAGCGTCTGCTGCTCCCACACAGTTGTCTTGGCTGCAAGAGCTCTGAAGCTTTTATTGAGGTAAACACGTTCCTAACAAGTTACTAAATTTTAAAGTATTTTTTTTCTTTCACATTGCCAGCCAATGTGATTAGGCAGTTCCTAAGAAATTAATGCAGCTTCTTGGAAAAGGAGCTAGCTGCTAGGCTACTGGAAATACAACCTAATAGAAATAAAGAACACAAAGTGGATTCTGATACATCATGGTACAGCAGCCCAAATCCCAACACCTTCCAAGACTGGAGATTTCACTTCCAGTGCACATCCCTGCAAGATCTAGCTCTGTGAACATATGTTCCCTTACACACAGAGTCAGTAGGGCTGCATTTTCTTTAGCTCAGTGTAGCTTCCTTGCATTACATGGTATCGCTCAGCAGGGTTTAGCCCTTGAACACCTGCCCAGGAAAGTCTACCCCATTGCATTAGCCAGTACAGTGGCTGCATCAACCAGTCAGCCATGGAAATGGGCATTCCCACATTTGCTCTCAGCACAGAAACCCAGATCTGACTCATTTCATTTAGCAGGGGTGAATCTTGAGAAACTCCTCCATCTCCATCTCCATCCTCACCTTTCCTCCTGTATGCCCTGCTGTAGCAACTCATTTTGCCACCCTCAAGAAGAAAAATATTTGCAGACTTATTTCATTACCAAGACAACTCAGCCCAGGGAGCACACACTTGCAATTGCCTCTCTTGTGACTGCTTGTTGGCTGAAGCCAAATGCTGACAACACAGCACTCTGCATTGTGCAATTTGCACGGCTGCTCCTCAGCCCGGCGTTTTGTTTATGTTCCAGGGCGTCATCTGCACTTCCAGCACCTGCCCTGCAAAGCGTTTTCTAGTTTCAGGTGCCAGCTAAAGAAGTCAGTCTGGCAGGGCAGGCACAAAGCTCTGCTATCTGCCCGGGAAAAAGAGCTGCTTCTATCACGGGTCTGATCAGAGGAGGTGTGACTGAGGAGTACATTTGGTGTCAGAGTTGAACCCAAAAATGTTCTAGTTTCTTTTGGGGGAGTGAACACAGGACATTCAGGTGGGAGAAGGTGGTGGAGGGGGCAGGGCTAATGGCAGGAATTATAAACAGCACTAAATTTTAATTGTAAATAAACACAGTCCTAGTGAAAGCACCTCCTTCCTGTGGGGCAGGCTTAGTAATCTCTGGTCTGCTGAGGTTAAAAAATAAATAAATAAAAAAGTCACTAGATTTCCTTGAGGCATGCACCATGCATCTGTAGCATTTCCCCTGCYGTTTTTTTCACAGGGAGACTCTCCAGTAGCTGCCTCCCTCAGGAATGACACAGTTACAGCTAGTTTCTGTACATAAAAGACACTCCTGTTTCATCTACAGAACTGGTAGGCTTTTTGGAGAGCCCCTAGGACCAGGCTGGCACAGGCTCAAGATACCTAGTGTGAGAGAGAGGGACACCTCACACTCCTGCTAGGATCTGCTACTGTCATTACCTGGCAAACAGGATGGGACAAGACTGCATTGTCAGGGAGTTAGAAAACTGCCCCTCTTCCCTGAGAAGAAAGAGCAATTGCTAGCTCCTCAACATGACAAGGGATTAAAGAGTTAAAAAAAAAATATATGAAATGGCCTAAGGAAGTTTGTTTTGTTTTGTTTTTGCCTAGGGCTTACTTGGGATTTTGTTGTCCTGCTACTAGAAAATGGAGCTGGATTGCAGTTATTTTCTTAGTCTTCCAAAGATTCATGCTTTCCTTTCTCTCCTTCCCCCTTGCACTCACATACATGCAGACACCCCCATCCCCATACAGAACGGTGCCAAAGCCTGCACTGTTAGCYCCCCTGCCTACCTTTAGGAAAAGGGATCGAGACAAACCTGAATCCTGTGGGCTGCCAAGCCGGCTTTAGGTAGTTTCAGAGGAGAAAAAAAATAGAAAAAAAAACAGAAGAAAGAAAAGAAAAAGAAAGGCAAGCAGGGCTTGCAGGCTTGCAAGGATTTTTTCTTGAAAACAAGCAAAGAAATGCGAGTTGCTGTAGCAGCTGCACTTACACTGTAGYGCCCATGTCTCTACGCAGTTCCCCCCCAGTCTGCAGTCCTATAATCCACACAGAGAAATGCTTGTACTGCTCCTCTCGCTGGCTCTGCTCTGCTGTAGTGGGACTGGAAGTGCTGCTGTTTTCACTTTCAGACCAGCCTCTCTCCAAATCCTCTGACGTCAGGCACAGCCTCTGAGAGACGTTTATGGCATGAATGGTCTAAAAGTTTCTCTAGGTAGAGACTAGATTGCAGTTCTTGGTGCTTTGTAATTTATGCACTTTTAGATAGAAAAGTCCTCCAAAGGGTGTCAGAGAGGAAGTGGAGGGGAACTACAGATGTGGCTGTTAAAGTCTTGGCAAAGGACAATCCCTGTTCATTTCTGCTGGTTGCATATTATACCCACACCCAGGATGTAACTCTCTGCCATGCGAGTCCCCGTTTAGAAACTGGTATTTTCCAGCCTCTCAGCTACAAATATGCAGTGCACAACTATTGTTCTCATCATGCCTGGCAAAGAGGCCTCCCACTCACACACTGTCAGTCCACAGCCCTCTGCTGCGTCTAGACTTTGACTGAAAGGGGAGCAAGACGTCCCTTCTTAAGCATCTTTCCCAAATCCTCTTTCAGTTTTGTACCAACCTCTTCCAGCTGTAACATTTTCCCAGGTACACAGGGCAGCTTCCATAATAATTTCAAAATACCTTCTAGAAATATCCCACCTCAGACAAATCCAGGGTCAGAAAATTCATTTGATCTTTGATCTCTACTATGTTGTCCCTGTTTGCATTTCTATTTCTGTTACTATTTCTTACGTCCMTGCTCACTTACTGCTCAGCATGACACACTTCATCTACTGTGAGAGCCACTTATAGAGTTACGTAAAAGAGATATCAAAACAGAAAAGAAAAAAAAAAAAAAAAACAGGCAAAAGTATTAGCATTAATGTTAAGTAGTTAAGTAGCACTTGAAGAGGAAAATACTCTTATGGCATAGTCCTGCTGAGGCAAGTGATCACAAATTTGGACTGATAACAACTTCTTGTTCTGCACTTAAGACCTTAGCTTAACTATAAGCCTGTAAGTATCAGTGGYACCACCTAAAATATGAGGAAACTGAGGCCTGAGTACGGAGCAATTGGTATGAAGGTTCTTGAGTGAGCCCTGTCTGATTTCTCTTTAAGAAATTCAAAACTCATTCAATATTTTCTAGAGTCTTCAAATATGCTTCTATAGTAGCAACTGGGTTTTTTTTTAATTTATTTTTTACAGTCGTTTATTTAAACTTGTAAACAGATAAAAGAAGTGTCTTGGTACCACTTCTGGAGATGCAAATTATATTTCAAAATGTAAAGCCAATTTTTTTTTCTCTACAACTTACTGACAGAGCAAATATACTATTTGGGGCTGTGTGGATTTGTTTTTTTATAAGCATGTGTTTTCTGTCTTCTGTTCTACTACCATCACATTTGGGGCTGAGCCAAGACTCTTTGACATTAATAAGAATCATCTGATCAACTTCAGAAGGCTTCAAACCAAACTCACTCTGATAAAACCTAATGCCAGCTAGCCCCATATCAATTTATTAACATTATTACCAAAAACCTTGAAGTACATTCCAGAAGAAAATAGTGTCTCTAAGAAAACATTTCCACCTTTGTACTTAAAAAATGAGTCAAAGAAACTAGCAGATTCATTAAGAAGAACCTGTTCCAAGGCCCAAATCAGTATTCTGTTGAGCAAATAAAATATTTTCTTCTGAATGAGAAGAGCCTCATTTGGATTATACAAATGAAGCACCGAACAAGTGGAATTGTTCACCATTCCAGTTATCAGATTTGTTACTTGTCTTCTAATGACCAGCAAAGATAATTCAGGGTTGAGTGTCTTCTTCCCCAAGACCACCTACAGACACGCTGGCCACTAATTGTCTGAAAGATCAGCCATAGAGCTAAGTTGCTACCTGGTGGCAGCTTGTCCCATAGATGTCTAAAGGGAACTCTCAAGACTTGTGAGACTTCCGCCAGCTGCTTGTAGAGCATCTCCCCCCATCTCTTCAACTGACATCTTCAATTGACCATAGTTGAGTGGTCTACAGCAGACTCCAAAAAGGATTTCAGCTTTGCTGGCCTTCTCCTTGCTCCTAACCCATAAGCATTCAATTTTCCCATCACCCACTTGCAGCTCCATGCCTCAAACATAGCCGAGTCTCTGCTGTGTGTAGGACTTTCAAGAATGTGCACATCAAGTCTTTGTACCTATGACCATAAGACTGAACTCTGCTTCAGAAACACTTTCCTTCAGAAACACTAAGGAACTTCCACCCTAAAATACACAGTCATAGAAGTCACAGTCAAACTGAGACATAGTTTGAAACGACTACTCCACAAGAGGATTGCAGTATGGTAACAAGAAAGCAGTACAGTAAAACTCATGTATTTAGGAGATTTTAGAGATTATGCAGATAACTCTGAAGTTCAGTATGATAAAGAGAAGTTTGGGAACTGATATTGTTTTCCCCTTAATTAACAAATAATACACAAAGAACAATGGTAAAGAGCCTAAGCACTGGCAAACCGAAGTACCTAGAAGTGTGGATGTGATAAAACTGTCATGTTCTCATTTTATTGCTACTTGCTTCATTCCATCCACTGGGCACACATCAGCTATAGCACAAGCTAGAATGGGAAAAATAATTGTTCTGAGCTAAATGTTTTGATCTAAAATGCAAGGAGTTGAGTCCCATATTCTATCATCACAATTGTTTTGCATGGATAATGGATAAATATATCCACATCATTATGAGTTGGATATAAGTTTACATGGGTTGTTTTAATTTTGGTGATATAGTTAGGTATAGATCATCTCTGCTTCAGGTTTACCGGTTGATTCTGTGAGCTACTGATGTATTTGCATCCATACCCACGGAAAAGATTTCTGAAAAGTTGTTTTAAACCATTGTAGGAAGTGACTCAGGATAATTGCTAGTCTAATAGGCCCTCTTGGCTTCCTGGAGTCTTTTAAAAATAAATCCTTTGAAAAAAGGGAGAACGTCTAGGAAAGAAAGAAGAAAAATGGTGCCAGTCAAGACACTAAAATTCAATACTGTCCATGTAATTTAACTCTACTTCCAAACCAGATTCCCCTTCTATCTTTTCATTTATTATAATAATTGCTGTTAATATGGTGTATCACTGGTGGCAGTCCTGTCTGCATAGTGTCCTGCATGTGTGTTTTTTTCCCCAAGTTGTTTCTCTGACTTCTTTGAAGCATCTGTGCTCCAAGAGCGCGCAATCCAGTATGTATGTGAAGAAAGCCAAAAAAGTATTGTCCACAAAAGTCTCAAAGGGCTCTGGTTAACCTGAATTCACTATATAGTTTTGGTGGAAAATAAAATGAATCTTAGCTAGCTCTGAAAATAGCTAGTCAGGCTGTGATGTATTACAAAAAATGTTGTTTAATTCTGATATTACATATCTGCAGAACAATTTTAGTTTATAACTGCCCAAATTGTCTGGCCCACTCAATTCTCTTTGGTGCACTTGACTGGTGCAAAGGAGTCAGAGCCTCGCCACAACTCCCTGTGTGGGAAAGAGCTCATTCTTTCCTGCCTCTTGTACTGCCAGCGGCCGGGGTACAGTGTGCTCAGCACGTGCTGCCCTCTGTCTATCCCCGTGCACAAGTACAATCCATCAAGGCTAGGGCTGCTGCTAAATTTAGTTTGAGGAGCTCAGTCTATCCCTCAGTGTCTGGTTCAGCCTCTGCAGTGCGCTACAGAGATGCTGGCTTTGTAAGTCTTACTCCGCCACTGCACCACTTTTATTTGGAAGCAGGCCAGATGCAAGAGCTTCATTCTCCCCTGCTTCTTGCTTTTTATTGACTTCGATCCTGGAGGAAACCAAGTGTAAAATTCTGACACTCTATTGCTTAGCTATAAGTGCAAGCTTGTTGTATCATGCATTTATTATGACACTCAAACACTTGTCTTTCTGTGTCTAGTCCCCTATGGCTAAAGGGACATCTCAGGTACAGTACAGAACAGCACCAGAACGTGCCTCCTTCCCCCTTCCCCGATGTGCAAGCCAGAGTCCCTTGCAGAGGACACAGAAAGCTGTGGTGGCATCTTGGAATGGTCCTTCTCACGGGCATGTCCCTGTCTGCAGCACAGCACCAGCATCCCYTTCCATCACATAATCTGCTTTCCTGGCAGTTGTTTGGCCATAATACTGTTTCATGCACTGGTAATTAAAATACTAGATCCAGGAGATCTGGGATCAGTTTCATGCTGCCAAAGTAGTGTAAAATTAAATCTGCAGGCTAAAGGGGTGCAGAAGAAAGGGTTCTGTCTAAGAAAATAAAAGGAAAATCACCTGATGGATGATGGAGACTATTTGCATGTGTGGACAAACACAGAGCTTTCTGCAGGTTCTGTGTGTGCTCTTCTTTTAACATATGCCATAACTTTGCATTTCCTGAYTTCAGTGGATTGGAGGAAAACCTGGCTGGCTGCCAGACTGAAATACATGCAGAAAAAACATTCATAGCAATGCCAGCGCCAAGGGTAAGATACARCATCTGAAAGAGCCTCGTGCTCCAGGCTGTAAACTGATCAACTGTGGGGTTCAAGAAAGAAAGTCTTTTCCYTGTTCTCCCTCCAGCTCACATGTAATATTCCATCCCACAGCTGGCTAGGTGTATTGTGTTTTCCATTCTTCATGCTCTGAATCATCAGGTATTTAACCACTGCTGGAGGCAGCATGCAGGACTAGAGAGCTCAAGTGTGTTGTTCTAGTATGGCAGTAAGAATGATATTTGAGTGTGGTTTCATTTCCTTTATTTTTTTTTCATTACCAAAACAATTTGTTTTTTGTTCAGCACCACAGGGCTAGGTTGCTGTACTTGCTCATGTGAATATGTATTGGGACTCCTTTTGATATGAGGGACACATGCTGTCTTGTTTTATCAGTCCTGCACTAGTGATGAAGTTCACCTTCATGCAGAGGATTTCTCTTTGATTTCTGTTTTTTAGGGTTGAGCAATGTCTATGCTTGGGTTGGTCTCATGCATGAGAATGATTTTTCAATTCCAGAAGCACTCATCTCTGATATCTTTTGGGAAAAGTACTGCTGTAAATAAAGGATGTTTAAAAATAAAACAAGTAGTGCTCTCATATACAGCAAGTACATGCACGTGCCCAGTCCGCTAGAGTGGATGTGGTTCTCCTGTGTTGGAAACAAAACTACAGACGGTCTGCAGAYGGGATCTTTACCATCTTCGTACTGTGGTGCTGTGCTCTGCAAAGGGCTCCTGTTGAGTCTTGTGGAAGACAGTCTCATGTGATTCAGTGCAAAGGTTAGGAACATACAACTGTACAGAACCCGCTATTCTTCCCATTCATTTCCAGAAAGGAAATGCAACTTGCAGTGCAAGTTCATGGAGGTGTTGTCTTAAATATGCAGTAACTGGAATGCTGCAGCCCTTCCGACAGGGATGGAAGTTCTGCCTGGATCTCTTTCAAGTCAGCTACATTTTATGAAAAAAAATCTTTTTGGGGCAGAAATAAAGTGTGTTACTGGGACACAGATTATCAGCAACTTCCCCATCATTGTCTCCTCTCCCTCATCATTTTGTGGTAAACAGGATTTCAGTCTTTAGGAACAACATGGTTTTTTCGTTGTTTGTTTTATTTTGTTTTAATAAATCCTATTTGTAATTGTGTCACACTCCAAAGCAGGCTGTGTTTATTAATGCACTACTTCTATGAGATAGGCAGGATTTCCAGGATGAGATAGGTAGTGGAAAGTCCTTTCCCTCTTTCTCAAGGTAGTATAATGTAGTAYGATTTTATGAGTTAAATAGAGTGGTACCAGGAATCTTTAATGAGATTCTCAGCATATTCTAAGACCAAGACACAACACACCTTCAAGTGTGCTATAAATTAGTATATTTTGCTCTGATATACCCATTTCTAGAAGAAGAGAGGTCATTAATGCAAAATAATAGAGGTGAACCAGCTCAGATAAATCTCTGGACCTTCACTTCGTTTGTCTATTTACAGAACAGATGGACAGGCAACATGCTCAAACATGTTATTTTATAACATATAGAGTAATTATATAAAATTTTATATCTAAAAATGGTTTTAGAAGATTCTTGTTCTGACTAGGTACAGGGATTAACTGAAATCTACATTTTCATGCATTTTTCAGATGAACTTTACATATATATGAAAGTGTAACAATTTAATCACATTTGGATCAATTTAGCCGAGGCATGAAAATGACAGTTTGTATAAAACATGTACATATGTTTTATCTAGTTGATAAACTAGTTTATCTCTTTGATAGAGCACTCTCTCAGCCTGTTTCTTCATCTGAATATAATGGGTATTATAAACCTGAGTACATGATATATGGATGCCATGAGATTAATCTCATTCCTCTTTGTAAAAACCTATGAGCTCCTAAGACTTGAATAACAGAGCATTCTTGTCAGTTTGTTTTTGCTTTGATACAAAAAAAGAATATTTTTTTATATCAAGACGGAGTGTTTTATCACTAGTAGCTTTATTTCCATAGCTGAATGAATATTTTCTGGCCCTCATCAGGTTTCAACAGCAAGATGGTTACCTGTGTGACACCAGGGCAGAAACACAATTCTGGCGGAAAATTCCGGTATACAGTTCGGAAGCAATGAGGGACTCTTGGGATTTCTTTATATACTTAAGTGCTGAGAGAAACCACAAATCAAATTCACAGGGAAGGCTGCAGCTAGTCAGAATTATAAAGCCTTCTGTTTCAAAGCAACTGGTTATTGCCAAGTGTGGGACCAATCACCTGGACAATGCTTGGTAACAATCAAATGATAAACTGGTRCCTGTTCAAGGTGAATTTTGGGGGTGTATTTGCTGTTTCCTTCATGTTTCATGAAAGTAGAAGCTGCTCATGAGGGAGATGCTCAATGCACSTGAACATTCAGTGTCCTATAGTTGATATGTATGTAATCATGCAATGTAATTTTATAATAAAATGAAATCTATCACAGTTGGAGTCAATAAATATTTTGTATACAGGCTTAAGCATATAATCAGATAATAGTAATATCAACTGAAAGGAGCCAAAGAGAGTGCACTGTGGGCTAAACGGTAGGATAAAGCCAGTGAGCCTGCAGGAAGAGACCTTAATGAGCTGTGAACTGAGCACTTGCTCACAGATTTTCAGACAAAAAATAATTAGTGCAGATTAGACCAGAATGGATGCTTGGCTTATTTAAAATGATAGGGTGAAGACACATTTACTTCCTCAAGTGTAAAACCTGATGAAAACTGTGCTATATTATACCCAGCAGAGTAGCCCTCAGAAGCCATTCCAGAAGCAGGAGACAGTAGTTCAGTAACATTCCAGAATGGTACAAGGGATCACAAGATTGACTTCTTTGATGCAGAATTGAACTCTCTGAGGACAATTACTTCGTATGAGAGACTGGCCATTAGCATCCTCAGAGACTAGGGAATGCAAAACCAATTTAAATGCTAGAGAAGAATAATTAGCAATTGATGAATAAATTATTTTCTGAAACTTTGTACTGGCAGAGCAGCAAAAAGCAGTTAGCAGGGGCAAGAATACACTTTTGGCAACAAGTGGCTTGACCAGCTTCCTTTCCTCATAATGGTGTTACCAATCTGATTTTGTTAATATCTATATATCTCCTTGAAATCTTCATGGAAATTTCTACTCAAGTTAAAAATATACATATAAAGCAAAAGTTACAATGCCAGAATATATACAATGAATCTATGGGAAATCATCATTCTTCTATGTTCCAAAAATTGTTTGACAAGTTTTTAAACTATTTCTCTGGGAACTGGTCTGGTTTAAAAGTGTTTATCCTTTGCCTTTTGTTAGCTCATGTTTGCATTTACTGTCCATTAATAATGACCGAACACAAAGGCCTAAGGTACTTGTTTCTTTTATGAACTGTAGATAATTCCACATTTCAGTCCTACATAACATCAACAGCATGGGRAAAAATGGAATGTGGCAAGAAGCCCAGGAAAAGGCAAACTGAGTTGAATAGGGAATTAGTTGGAAAGATAATAATCCTGCAAGCCAATATTCATTAAGTAATTTTATGTGCAGTAGAAGAAAATTAGGATACACACTTGGCATTTGAAGACCTTCAAATGTCAAGAAAAATACTTCAGTAACCGTACAAATTAATTAACAGGTGATAAAAACCAATTATTTCTTGATGCTTCATGCCAACATGATTCAGCTTTACTCAGTGTTATTCTAAAACTACAGTAAGTAATCTAAACAACCACTTATCAGATCATCTAGTTGTTTTCTGAGATGTTATACAATCCTTTCTACCATTTATCTTTTATTTTTCTGCCATCATTTGGACTACATTTTGATTATATCCACTACAATAATGTGGGATTAAGCCTCTGAGCGTGTTCTAGTTTACCTAAAGAGCTAGGTAAGACCTACGCAGGCATGCAAAAACATCACAGCTGTGTGACAGAAGTACTTTAAATGTTCAGTAATTAATGTTACTAAAAAAGTAGTAAAGAGAAATCATGTCCTTACAGTGGATTGAATTCAGGCCCGTTCTTCAATTATTTAAATGATGGTAAAAGTAACTAAGGGAAACCAGTTAATTTTTCTTGTGACCAGTGATTTGCACTAAACTGTGTGCTTTACTGTTACAGCTTTTCTGATAGATAAAACTATTAGATACTATAAATAAGGAGAGATACATTAGAAGGTAAATGCTATATATCTACTATTGTTTGATAACAATATAACACAAGCTTTATAACACATCTACAAGGAGAAATTCTTTCTCTTTAGAATACTCAAAGAACTTATTATTTCAATTAAACCTATTTGACTAGCTCATCTGACAATGATTGATCCTAGTCTATATATCTGTATTTCTACTCAACATTGAAAAAAAAATGTATAATTTGCCTGAGGGTAGACAGAGATTTTGGGGTTTTCTTCCATTTCTTATTTGTACATATTGGTAGACCAGACTTCACCTCTGTAAATATAGAACCCTCATACGGAGTCCCTACACTTCTTAATAGGTTTATATAATTGGAAAAGTGGGGCACGCTTTTGCACCACAACCCCTTCATCTTGTGTAATAAAAACTATTGCTCCTTTTATGTGCCTAGACTACCATGGATACTGTAACACAGTCTTTTCTTAGTTTACAAAATAATATCCTCTTTGSTGACAGTAACTGTTGACAATGATATTTATTCTGTTAAAAAGCAGGACCTACGTGCTATCCATTTGTAGGAAAGAAACTACATCTGGAAGAAAATCTTTAAATGAACTTATATACTGCTGAAAGTCCTGTTATTTACTAAGAGATTCTGATGTGTACTGCCAATGGTTTTAAATATCAGGTCTAATATCTGATGGTTATTATGAAGGAACTTGGCATTGCCTTGAAAAAAATCTGATTGGAGTGCATAAAACCCACTGCCCTCTTCTGGAGGACACACAAGAATGCAGAGTTTAACAACTGCAGAGCTCCTGACTTTGCCATAGTACCTCTAGTTACAGAAGAGCTACAATTATGTTGATAATGGCATACTGTGAAGAAATGCTGTTGGTTCATAAATGTATTACCACATTTGTGTTAAGTAATCACATTAAGGAAAAAAGGCATAAAAAGTTGAGCTGCCAAGATACTCCCATAATCCCTTATAGCATACCAGATAAGTCCTCTGACATAAAAGATCGCCAAAATATCCACATTGCAAGTAAAATCAGTAGCCACTGGAGTGACAGGCACCACATAGTACCATTATCTAACAAATGAACTTTATAGGACTTTGAAACCTCATTTTCTGAAATTTGGACATACTGTATACAGACTGTTGCTTAATTTATGCCTCACAATCTTGGTTATAAACACCATGCAAAAGATCAAAAAAACAGGAATTATGCTTATAGMTTTCTCGACAATGATAAAAATAAGACTCTGATTCAGTGAGGAATGGTAAAAAAAGGGATAAAATGCAACACAGATGTTAGATGAGAAAAGGGGGGCAACTCTTAATCTATTTTTGACTTCAGACAATTTAATTGTATGTTCTCCAGTCTTATGTGAAACAGCATACTGATAATCTTASAGTCATAGATTCAGCCTTAATTTGAAAGTTATTTAATTCTAAAAACAAGCATTAAAACTCACTCATCTGTGAAGTGCTTGGGGGATTCTTCAGTAAAAGGTGCTAGCTAAGTTCAAGCAACAACTAAATAGATGATCCATGGCCAATATAGAAATGTAAGGTCAACACTGGGTAAACGAACATGTTTTATTTTTAATATGGTGACTAAGACAGGAAGTCTGCCTCTTCATGCTGGCTATTAACTGGTATCTGCAGTCCCTGGACACCAACCCTTCTCCATTTATATGATTTCTTAACTGTAAAACTGGAAACATGACATTGGCATGTGACAAAATCACCTGGCCTTAAACTCATTTGGCGTTTGAGACTGAATGAGCTATAGTAGTTGGCTTATTACAAACCAAAAAGTGGAAGTTGACAAAAAGAAAATCTCTTCTTTCCCTCATTACTTTAAAATATGCAGTCTTGTAAAGAAAAGAGAAAAAAAAAAAAAAAGACTGGAAATACTGTTGGAACTTGCTTAAGTAAGTGCTATTCTTCTTGGTTTCAAACAGCTCGAGAGCACTTCTTAATCTTAACATTACTATGATGTCAGTCTTCCTCCTTTTTTTTTTTTTTCTTTTTTTCCCAATATAGAAAGTCTTACTTTCAGTAGATGTTAGGATGTTGTATGCTTCAGTAACAGCAAGTATCTTATCCATTCACAGGCTTGTGGACAGAAAGCAGTATTTAAAACCAAACTTTGGGAAAAACAGCTACCTTGTAGATGAAAATAAACTGAGAGAGACATAGCTGCAAAGATTTATTCACTGTCCTGTTTGTCCCATGTTTACAATAGTATACCAATGCATAGGAAGTTTATTTGGAATTTTGGTCTTGATCTTCTAAGGTACTTAGTTGCTTGGTACTGAAGAGAGAATTTCTCTATGGTTTCACTCCAGACTGTGCTTGCATAACTGGGCACATTGCTTAATTTCTCCATGTCTTAATTTTCTCCAGTAAGAAAAAGGGCATGTAACCCACTCTGCAGCTAAATGTGTTAATGTTTGGCATGCTTGACTGAAGCAAAGTATTATATCCATGTTAAAGCACCTATGAGCCTGTATAAATACTTCTGTGTGTTCATTATGGCAGCTTCTTGAGGTCAATGTAAGTAGGAAGGACAACTTTCCTCGGTTATAGCTATTCTAAATTACTCAAATTACGAGGCAAACCTTCGCTTCCTTATAGACAGACTTCTCCAACTCCATCTCATAAAGTTTCACATCTGTTTAGCTACTCTTTTACCTTCACACATACKATCCCTCAATCCTATCCCATCCTCTGACAAATCCATCTATTACCTTTCTCTATTTCCCTTAATTACTTACTCTTCTCTCTCTTAACTCTCCCCGTGCTAACATCCCACTTCAACCTTTTCCATACAAATAAAACGGCAGACCAAAAGTCTCCCAAAAGATCTGATACCTTCACTTCCCTTTGCCTCCAAACTATTACTTCATTTTCCTGACTTTTTTTCCATTTCTATATTACCTAAAATTACTTTTTAGATTACTTTTTCTGGCTAGACACTTTACATTTACATCCACCTTTACACATTCAGTATACATCCTGTATCATATCCTCTATTTTAATCTAACAATACTTCATGAGTCTTAAAGTCTTTATTCTTTTTTTAACACGACTATAGYTACAGCCACCTAACATCACATTGTTGCAATTTACTGCTAAAATCTGAARAATGAAATCTTGCCCTACTCTTTACCATCATAGACATTCAAAATGCTGCTGCAAAAATCATCCCTTTAATCAGTCAGTTAGTAACCTGGCATCCTCCAGTAACAGTCTCTTATTTACGACATTTCATTCACGATCAAATGGCAGACAGGTTTCTGTCTATGAGCAATCAAGCTCATGTTATATTTCCAAACATATCATAAAAATGTGTAAAATAATGTAATTTTCTTTCTTTAAATCCTCTTTAATATAATATGTATACAACAGCTTGGAAAGATGGTGACTCTGAGACAGCCTGATTATCATGCCATTATCTACACTGTTTCCTTGTATTTCTCTTTTCCTGCATTGTTTCTTGTCCAAAGCTTGGACAGCAAGAGTTGTTTCGTGAAGGCTTTTTTTTTTTTTTTAATTTTGAACTTATACAGTCCTTAACAAAATGACTCCCACGACTGATTTTGAAATATTATGATAAATCAATAAGAACTAATAATTGTTTCATAATATTCTTTTGAAGCTGATGATCCCATCATCTTCAAACTAATCTTGCAATATATTATGACTATGAAAGGTATTATCTGGTAAAGAGAACTAAATACAAGAATATGCATTTCTCACTAGTTCTCAGACCAGAAAATCCCCCAAACCTCACAGCCTTTTCTACTCAGTGTAGATCTTGTGCATCACATTATTGTACATTATGGTATTACATCTTTCCCTCAGTGAGAGATACATCAATAAGGGGGGTTGGTAAATTTGATGACAGAATAACAGACAGGAAAAACTGCAATGCTAAAGAAAAATACAGAAGGAAAGTAGAGAATTTGTGGCAAGGAAATGACGCTGAAAACATCAGCATTGCATTAGAAATAATGTTAATATGAGTCTGCTGCACTTAGTTTGCGACAAAGGATTCAATTCATTGTTTAGTAGAAAAAAAAAGAAGCCAAAATCAGGCCTAAGTATTCTTTATTTTCTCTGTCATCTTTCATGAGATTTGTTTTGCTCTAAAACAAACAAAAAATTATACCTATATATAAGCCCTTGGRAAGATATTTTAAGATTTTTTGTCTTGACCGAGTCTACTAAACTATAAATTTATTTAGGAAAAATGTGATGCATTTAGAAAGAATGATAGAACAGCTATAATAATTTAAGGTACTTGAGGTATTTTAAGGTTCCTTCCAAATGTTATTGTCACCTATACGACAATGAAGCAGTATTTTCTAAGAAACAGATTGTGACAGTAACCTCAAAGACAGGTTTTCTTCTCAGTGGGCTAAATTATTAAGACCTGAATATGACAATTTAAACAGCAACTGTTTCAATATTGAACCCATAAGCAAAAAAACCAAAAGTTGCATGATTTTGGTTGGATTTTGGGATGATATCTGACATTAAAGAATATTGCCACATTTTTTTTTCTCATCCCATACAAAATGCACATAATTATCTTTCTGTATTACTAGAGCTTTTACAAATAAAGGCTGTACTGTTTCCAACAGAGCTCACATAACATCCTCAGCTGATACTATCTTTCAATTTAGGCTAAGTTTCAGATCTTAAATTCTGGCMATTTAAGAGAAAAACAGAGATGTTCTGGCCACGTAGAAAATATATACTTCGCATTAAAGTTTCCAGGAGCTGGATGATGAGGCAAATTCAGACTTTGGCTGAAGAGTTTTGGCCCTTCATTCAGTCCAGTTGAACTATGGAAAGATTTTAATGTTCTAGCTTCTAATGACCATCTCAGCCAAAGGACATCATGGTTGCCAAGAATAAGTAAAGTCTACGAAAAGTAAAACTTTGAAAAAGAAATACAAGACTTAAAGTTGGGCTTATAAAACTTACAAGGCTGTTTATTTGGAAGCATATTAAGTTGCTAGGTGACATAACGGAATACAAGTCCTTGAACTGTCAGCTCTCAGTATATATTCTGAACCATATTGCTTTTTAATCAGAAGAAAACTAGAAGAGTAAAAGTGGATGATTTGTTCTAACTACTAATTTAGAATGCAATAATGGATATAATGGATCATTTTAGAACATGTAAGTGCCAGATACTGGAGCTCTAGTCTTACATGCAGTCACATAACCAGTCACATAACCAGTTCTGTGATGCACTGACCTTTCCTAAATAGACTAATTGAATAAAGTTTAATGCTTATCCCTGAGCTATATTAGGTTTAGCATAAATGAAAATACWGCAAATTCTTCAAACACATGGTTACTTACCAGTGATGACACAGAGACCTTTAAAAGAGTACATTTAAAATGAACAAAAGCTCTTCAGACTTCCAGCATAAAAAGTGACCTATAAACTAGTATATTGTCTGGAAAAGTTAGGTACATGTTCAAGTTCCATTTCCCAAGACTCTTCTTTAAAACCCTGGGGATTTTTTTTTTCTGGATAATAATGAGATGTCCTACAGTCCCTGTGTTTTTATCTTATGACAATTTAGACAGTCAGTCTGGTCCTTTAGCTAAATCTTCATACCAAATAACTACTAATCAGCAACTCTGTAACTGTGCGTGAAAAAAAAAAACTTCTCCTCATTGTTCCTCTTACTTTTTTCTATCTCATTTCCTCCTAGAGTCCGAAAACCTGCTCTTCCCATTCTACACAGGTTTTTGTTTGTTTGTTTGTTTTAACTGTGAAGTTTCTTGCTTTTAGCAAGAATGGAGACTAGCCTGTAGACTCAGTAGAGTGGGCAGAAGATCTAAACGGGTTCCTGTTCTTAAGAAAATTAAGTTCAACCATGGAACAAAAAAAAAAMCAAACAGATATTTTAGTAATCTCTTTAAAGCTATGAAGTATGACCCACACAGCATATAGTCTTGTCCAACAATKCCTAAAATAATAATTTCACATTGAACTAGCACTTTCTCAAAGACTAGATGAATTCTTTTACAATTTCTACTTTGAATCTCACACTGTTCTTTTCAGCACTTCTTGCTCCTAAACTAGAAAGAAAATCTGCATTCAGCCTGCTGAAATGATTGCAGACAACAGTTGATTTTGTTCTTACGCCACTCCAATGATCGAAACAAGATAGCAAAGGCTTTCTCATTTCTTTCCTTTCTTTTTCAACAATAATGACTATAAAAATTTCAGTAAGAAGTGAACATGAAATTTTTAGCAAGTTCTAACCTCCACAAATCTCAGTTTTCTGGGGAGTCAGAGTATTTCTTTTCTATTTAAAGCAATAAACAATTCAACTTTGCTGCAGCTGTTACACTGTTTTGAACTTTGGACTTAATCACCTTACGAGCTCTATATTGAAGCAGAAACCATGTTGATGAGGTTTAGAAAGAACTATATTCATTTTTTTCCCTTCTTTTGTGTTGGGAAAGCTGAAGTAAACCATGGCCTTAGAGATTAGAAAAGTATGATTTGAGAAAGGCTGACATAAGATRCAGAGTAAGATAAATCATCTAGTCGTGGAACTTCTTGTAATCATGAAAGGAAACTTTTCCTAAAAATGCTCAGCTGTTGACTGACCTAAACTAGGAGACTTTCAAAAAATCAGTATAAAGTTGACTGAAGGTTTTCTGCAATCTAAAATTTATGTCTTGCAGATAGAGCATGTTCTGTTTCTCAGGAACTTCACACTAACCCCTTGGCAGTGCTCATATACACAAGATGGATAAGACAAGGTTTGGAGATATTAGCATGATGAAGGTAACAAAATAAAAAGAAGTTAACTTCCATCAAGTGTCTTACAGAAAGAGAAAATGCTCATACTATATGCTCAAATTCCTAGTACGGCCCTAGCATAACACCAGAATGATCTTAAAATAGATTATTTGGGGGAGGAAAAAGAAGGTCTTGAATGCAACTCCTCAATCAAAACTCTGCCAATGTAAGTGAGAATATAATAGTCTTTCTTATTCACAGCAATTTCCATTATGCCTGTCTTCAATGGTTTTTTTCTTTCCTTAGCATTTACTCACAGTATATTTATGTACATGCATATACCCTCTCTGCTTTTGCTTTGCTGAATAAAGCAAGTTATCCTGGCCTTTTTTCTTACAGCAAGATATCCTTTAGCTTAATAATTCTAGTAGCCCTTGTATTCAAAAGTTTGAAGAAGTAAAAATAAATGACCAYAAGCAAATGCAGGAAGTACACTACAGCTCTCACTGGGAATCTGTGTAACGGTGGGAATGCTTTCTTTCTTCTTTAGGAAATGTTCCCAATTCACTGAAGGACCACGGCTGCCTTTTTCATAGGCATGTTACATTGCCAGCTGTCATCTGGACTTACACTCCCAGAAAATCCTCTTTTGATTCTTCCAGCTGAATGGATAGAGCAGCTAATAGTAGAACGGGTTGTCACTAACCCCCAAATACATGCCTGCCCAGTTCTGTAACTTACCCTATTCTTAATTTTACTTTATATCTATTCCTCTTGTCCTMCAGCATCATCTGTCTTTTCTTAGATATCTTGACCTTCTTCAGTGCTGATGACTTTAAATCAGTTAAATAATTTCAATCAATTAAATAATATGTACTCCCAGTTTTTGCAGTAAAGACATTAATTAAAGACTACATAAGATCTACTGACAAAAGTCTACTAATAATTTCATTATGGACCATAAGTACTTTTAGAATAACTGTAAAAAAATTACCTTTTCCTAGTTTCTCACCTACCTTATAATTCTTCCAGTAATATCCAATCTTCTACTTTCAATATACTTTCCCACTGTATCAAATGTATCTGTATAAAATTGTTTTCTGAAGTCCAGATACAGGAAATCTACTGTACTACTCTCCCCTAGAAATCACTGTATATGAAAGAAAAATCACCAGTTAACTTGACATGATCTCTCTTTGGAAAATTCATGATTCATTTTTATCATAATTTCCATGCATTTCTACATCTCTGAAAATATATATATTTGTAATTTTTGTAGTTGCTCTGATGTTCATCTTTAATCTTCTTTCACTCTAGAAGTGCAACTAACTCTTCATTAACTCTTCATTCAAAAGTAGGAACTGATAGATRCCTCATAAAAGAGGTTAGAATTTAGATTCCTAAAATAATAATTTTGCATTGCAAAAGACCAGCAAGCCTAAATAGTGCTAAATTTGAGCTGAATGGCACTGAGCCCTTCTTAAATGCAATATTTTTGGGAGCACAATACAGAGAGTCACTAGTATTTCTGAAGGAACAGCTGTGTAACAAAAAGGGTATCTTAAAAAAAGAATTATAAATCCCTTCTTGCATGTTCCTTCTATTGCCATACGAGTATTTTGTAGCTGACCAGAGATTCTTCCTCCCCTTTCAGAAAATCTGCTTGTGCTTTTACTAGCTTGAGTCTGGGATGGCTCATCTGTGCAGGCCACGACATACTCAGATGAGTTCTGTAATAAGGTACCTGGGTGTTTCTAATCTACTTTATAGCTTAGATTTAAGCCGAAGAGGGCAGCTAAACTCTTTTCTAAGACTTTGTCCATTGTCTCATTCAGTTGAGTCCATATTTCAGCAGTAAACYCTACCAGACTCAAGCTGGCACTGCACACARCCAATTGCAGTGTCTCTGTGTCAACTGMCCAGCTAATTAGCAAAAAGTTAAGCTGACAAATAAAGTTTATTATTACATGTGCCATTTTTTCCAACAATACCCTAGTCCCCTTTATCTGTTTCAGTACAAATGAAGAAGCTCATGAACCCCCAAAGTAAAGCCCATCCTTTCAGAAGCCTGACATGATCTGCTCTCTCCTCCCCAAGGACCATCTCCCATATGAATCCATCAGGCRTTGTGAGGTCTGCTTCCCTCTTGGCTGTAGTAACTTCCTTCCCCCAATTCCTTCCCGTTAGGCATGTCTGCCTCCCGTCCCTCGTAACACCCACAGCAGATCCCCAGCCATACTGACAGGAGGCAAAGGATGCTTTGGGCTCAACACCAGGAGGACACTTGACATTTACATCATTAGCCCTTTGCAAAGTCCAGTTTTTCCTTTGCTGTATATTTAATCACCAAATAATATTTTCCATTTGTTTTCAGTTCTACCCTTTTGACTTTTACATGTGACTCTTCCTGATGATCTGCCTTTTCCATTTCRCTCCCTGAAGGCTCCCTGCTATGGCTCACGTCCTTTCAGAGATAGCTATTTGTTGCGTTGGGACAGAAAAACTTTCCCCTACTATTTTTTTTTTTTTTCTGCATTTTTGGAATACAACTTCAGGATAGTTTTAGCATCTCTGAGCTAAAGAAATTCCTATCCTCCTCCATAACCATGTACTTGATTTGCCACTTAATTAGAATTAGTGCACTTGTAAACACCGGAATACAACCTTTCCCGCTATGTCTTACCAAAGTTAACTCCTAAATATCATTGCCTAGTGTTCTTTGAGCGACTTTCTGGTGGCTGCTTCACATAACAAYTGGGTCCTACTATTACTGCTGTAGAAATTAAACTCTCCCGATAAGAGAGCTTGGTTCTACTTCGCCTTCACAGTTTTCCCTCCCCGCCCCGCAGCTGCGGTTTTCACAGCTGGGGCCGTTAACGGCCGTTAACCGCCGGAGGGTGGGGTGGGGGGTCAGAGAGCGGYGCCGCGCGCCCCGGTGCGCGCTGGGTAGCGTGCCCGGTTACCGTTGCCACGGGGTGTAGGGAGGTGGCGCCCGCTCCGCCGCTGCCGGCGGGAGCGATGGTGAAGGAGACGATCCGCGTGTACGCGCGGGTGAAGCCCGTGGGCAGGCGGCAGCAGGCCGGGGTACGCGAGGAGGCGGCCGCGGCAGGGCCGGCTGCGGGAAGCGCTGGCGGCGACGCTCGCCGCGGCCGGCGGGAGCACCCGGGGCTCCGCCCGGCCGGGAGCTGCCTTATTATTATTATTGTTATTGTTATTGTTATTGTTATTGTTATTGGAGAAGTTGTGCCTGAGAAGCCGCTGGGGTGCCCCTGGGGCCGGGGGTGAAGGGGCGGTGTGGATGTGCGTGAGGACGTGGCCGATGTGTGGCTTCCGTTTGGAAGGGGTAATAAAAAGAGCAAAGGAATAATAAAAATATTGGAAGCGTTCCTCACAAGCATTCCTCACGTTTAGGCCACTTTACTGTCTTCTCTCTCTTCCTCTCTCTCTCGCGAAATTCCTGCGGGTGTCTTGGGAGGACGTTGCTCTGGGAGTTGTGCTTTGTTTTTCAGCATTAACMCAGAGGTTAAAACACTTTGTGAACAAATCGTGTCAAAGGGATTCAATATCTTTTGAAATCCTGTGGTGGCACTTATGACAACAAATGAGCTACTGCTTGTATGTGCTTGCCTTGTTATAAAATATGCAAAGGAAAATATGCCTAAAGAGTAAGGGTTTTAAAAGCAAGTAGAATAATGTAGCTGGCCTGCTGTTATTTTACAATACTGATTAGTCATGCTATGCAAGAGGATTCTGAAATGTGTGTAAAACTTTTCTCTTGGTAGCTACAGATGCCAAGCTTACGTGAGTTACACCTATAGGCTTGTTATACATGTGTCTATATATATAATGCTCTATTGGTAAGATCATTCTGTTAATTCATATCCATATTTATTAGATATATTCAGTTGATGACAATGAGAAAACCGTGTCAAGTCTGGAGATTATTGTGCCACGTGATTTAGCAGATGGATTTGTCAATAATAAACGAGAAAACTACAAGTTCAAGTAAGTAAAACATTTTCTGTCTTCTGTGAATGATGCCACTTAGTGATTAGATCTACAGAATTAGGAAAGCCTTTTTTTTTGTGTATCCATTGAATGCCATTATACATTTCTGATTCTAATGTCAAACACTGCATCTTCAGTTCCCAGAGCATGTTTTAAATTTGCTTGCGGTAAGTGAATGAAGGACCATGTATTCTCATGTTGTTTAATGAGTTGGCATAGGCTGGCTAAAGATGTCGTGTTTTAAAACACTTTGTTTAAACCTGCTGATTTCAGGCATAACCAAAACACAATAAAGAAAAACAGAGATTGTCAAAAGAAATGGAAGAATCACATTAGAATGTAAATATCTTTTTAGAAACTAAAAATAAATACCACCAATAGCCATCAGATGTTTTTCATCTTTTCAATAGAAAGTTAGAGGCAGTATCTTTTTTTTTTTTTTTTTTTTTTTTTTTTTTTTTTTATTCCAGTTAAATTAATAACTGCATTAAAGAAATAAGGTGATAACTCAGAATTTTCAGGTTGGAAAAAGATATTTTTTAATTAAAAAATCTGTAGGCCTTTTTTTTTTTCTGTTGAAAAAGGGTGCGTTTGACAAACATCTGCAGCTCAAACTGATGTCATTGTAAATCTGTTCTCCTTTGAACAGAGGCACTGCCCTCTCCAAATAGATGAATATACAAGACTAGCTTAGGCTGCAGATGCCCAAGCCAGCTGTAAGGAATGCTGACATGTTTTATGACTTTATTCTTTGTTACAAAGTCTGTAAGATGGATCCTGAGAAATACTATGCAGAAATACAATGTAAGGCAATACGTAATTGCTTATGTAATGCTGTGGAGCATTTATTTCTTTTTTTTCCTGCTTAAAACCCCATTCTTTATGTTTTATTTGTATCCTAGTCAATCATTATTTGTCTATGTTCTTATTTTCTTATCCAAGTGCCACACAAAATTGGCTGAATGACTTGATAGATTAAAGGTTTGCAGGAAGGAACGTATGTCTCTGCTTTTTGTAATATATGCTCATCTGAGATTAACACACTGCACATGGCCTTGGAGGCCATGGTGCCCTTCTAAATACTCTGTGAAATGCAATGTGAACATATACCTTAATGTAGGAGGGATAATGTGACAGCATAGCAAGGCACAAGCCATCCAGGAGGTATCTGGAGTTCACTGATGGCAACTTGCTGAGACATTAATAAGGAGCCTGTATGGTGTGATGCTGTGCTGGACTAAGTTCTTGCAAACAAAGATGAACTAATCAAGAATATGACAGCTGGGGAAAGCCTTTCCTGCAGCAATCATGAGATGCCAGGATTCAGGATCTGAAGAGTGGGGAGAAAGGCCAAAAGTAGGATCACAACTTTGCACTACAGGAGAGCAGACTTAACAACTGTGTAAGACTGTTGTTAGGAAGAATCTCATGGAACATGATCCTGGAGAGAAGAAGAATCCAAGAAAGCTACTTGATATACAAAGATGACTTCCTTGAGCTCAAGAATAGCCTATCCTGATGAGCAGATCAGCAAAGGTGTCAGGTGGCTTCCATGGATGAACAAGAAGCTCCTAGCTAAACTCAGATGTGAAAAGGAAACAGTCAGGAGGCAGAAGTGGGGTAAGGTGACTCAGGAGGAATATAGATCCCTTTTGTGAGCATGCTGGAATGGTGTTAAGAAAGCCAAAAATGCACCTAGCATTGAATGTGGCAAGGGATATGCAGGGCAACAAAAGGCCCCCTTAAGAGATATGAGCAGCAAAAGAGAGGTGAGTGAAAATGTGGACTCACTGTTGGGTAGTGTGCAAGAGAGCTGTAGGGAAGGAGTCAGCAAGGCCTCTTTTGCGATCATTATTAGTAAGGCTTTCCTCCAGGAGACACAGGCCTCTGAGACCAGTGGGAATGTCTGGAAGAAGGCAGGGTAGTCCTTGATGGGGATGAGTAAAGCTAGGAGACCTTTAATCAAACTGGACCAGCTTGTTCAAAAAAATGCCTGGGAACTGGTAGGATTGAGCCACAAGTGCTGAGGGAGTTGGTCAGTATCTGTTATATCTGCACAGCCGCAGTGACTCGGAGAGGTTGATGCAGACTAGGAGAAAGCAAATGTTGCTTCTATCGTCTGGAAAGGCAGGAAGGAGGATTGAACACGCTACAGACTAGTCAGCCTCAGCTTTATTTCTGTCAGGATGGTGAGGCAAACAGTCCCGGCAGGGATTTCCAAATACACAAAGGACAAGAACCTGGATAAAGACAAGAAGTTTTTAGCAGGATATGTGAAGGAGAAATCATGATCAATCTGATGGCCCTCTACAAGGAGATGACTAGCTTGATGGATAAAGGGAGAGAAGTATACATTGTTCATCTCGACTGTTGGTGGGCCTTTTGGCACTACGTCCCATCAAGTTCTCATAGATAAACTGATGAAATACGGGCTAGTTAAATGGAAAATGAATTGGACTGGAAAATGCCTAAATGCTGAGCTCAGAGTTAATAAAAACAACAGCACAAGACCCAGGCAGAGTTCAGTCACTGGTGAATATGTTTAACATCTTCATTAATGGCCTAGGTGGTTGGGGGAAGTGCACATTTAGCAAGTTTATAAATGATACAAGTCTGAGAGGAGCAGCTGATACAAAATAATTCAGAGGGACCTCAAAAAGATGGAGAAAGAAGCAGAGAGAAGCATCTGAAGTTCAACAAAGGGAAATGGCAAGTCCTGTCCCTGGGGAGGAATAACCTTGTGGATCAGTGCAGAGCAGGACTGACCAGCTGGAAAGCAGCTTTGCTCCTTTCAGGGACCTAGTCGATAAGTCTCAGCTCGCTTCTCTGAGCAATGAAGGCCAAGCTGCATGAGGCAGAGCATTGCCAGCAGGTTCAAGGTGATTCTTCCTATGTACTCCACAGATATGGTGAGGTCCTATCTGGAGTGTCTAGTTCTGAGCTCCCCGGTACAAGAGACATGGACGTACTGGACCAAGTGCAACAAAGGGCCACAGGGATGACAGAGAGTGTAAAACACAGCACATGAGGACAGGCTGCAAGACATGGGACTGTTGAGCCTGGAGAAGGGCAAGCTGAGGTGGATCTTACCAATGTGTGTAAATATCTGATGGGGATGGGCATAAAGATGCCATAATCGGAAGATTATTGGTGGTGGCCATTGAAAGGATGAGAGTCAATAGGCTCAAAGTAAAATCCATGAAATTCCCTTTAAACATAAGGGAAAAAAAAACTTTTTCCTGGAGATGTTTGTGAGATCTCCAGCCTTGGAGGTATTCCGAATCAGATTGGACCTGGTCCTGAGCTTTAAGTGCCCCTACTTTGACCATCAAAATTGAACTATGTGAACCCTAGAGATCCCTTCTGACTTCAACCATTCTGCGTTGTTTATGATTCTGTAGAGTAATTCTTGTTTTTTTATATGGGAGAGGACAACATTTAGATTGGGTTAAGTATCTCCTCTTTTGCATACAGTAAGCATACAGCACAATACAGAGAATAGTTATGAAAAAAATGTGAGTCTGGTGATGCTGGTGGGATGCTGTATTTGGTTATAGTGTAATCTATTTATCCAGGTTTTAGTATGGTGCCAGTTACAGACACTGATTCTCTTGATCTGTCTAAAATACATTTTATTTTTTTTCCCAAGCCACATCATTTTATCAGAGGATTTTATTGTACAGATCTTGTCAAAGCAGCACTGTGTATAGTCTATTTATATACAATAGCACAACAGCATGCTGTGGGTAAGGATACAAGGAAAACATTGTACTAAGTTATGTAAGCCTAATGATGTAAACATTGACTATTACAAAAACAACAAAAAAGTATGAATCAAGTAGTGTTTTAGGATTCTGAACAATTATTATTTGCCTAATATTTTCAGATTTCAGAAAATTTTTGATCAAGAGGCTAAACAAGATGTGATTTTTGAAAGCATTGCCAAGCCAGTAGCTGAATGGTACGTTGTTGTTCTTGTGAGTAATGAGGGGTAACACGGGGTCAAAAGTAGCTTTTATTGCATTATTTGGAGAAAAGCTCATGAGTGTTTATCTCTCTGTTGTAAAAGTTTTAAAATTTTCTAAATGCTGATAGGTATAAAATATTCTAAATGCTGATAAATGCTGATTTGGTAGATATTCACTGATTACCTAGAATTTTTACATGTGGAAAGGTTCTGTCATTAGCACCTAAATTAGCATTGCTACTCTTACCTCTTATGTTGCAAAAGCATAGAAATTCATGTCTATTAGGATTTATGTTTATAATATAAACTTATTTTGCTGCATTAGAAACATGTTCCCTGTGTATTCTGTGAAGAGGTAAACCTAAAAAAAATCTATTGCTCTCTATTTATTTTTCGCTAAACTGTGAACTCCTTTCACTATAACTCCTATTAAGGAGTTACACTTCATGATACTCACAAATTTTGCCCTTTTTTGTCTTAATTTATAACAGTGCTTTTGGAGTTATATATATATATGTGTGTGTGTGTGTGTGTGTATAAAAATGCACACATACACAGATATATATATATGTGTATTTCTCCTCAGGATAATAATTTAACGCTACTTATTTTATGGTTCTCAGTGGGGATAGTTTAAACTGATGTAGAAGACCTACTCATTCATTGCGTAATTTGAATGCCACTGTGAAACAAGCAGCATTTCCTAATATGTCATTCTCTGCTCAATGTGCCCATAGCTCTTATTCCTAGTCTTTGTCTTTCCTTCTACACTGGAAGAATCAAAATTTCTGCCTAATGTTTATTTGTTTACTGTTCAGAATCCAAAATTTGTAGTAAGCTGGGAAGTATTATTTCAGGTACCAACTTCTTTCTCATTCATTGTCACATCCACTCATGGAAACTATCGTTCTGAAACTTCTTTTTCATCGTTCTTATATGTCTTCCACCATGTGGGGTGGGGAGGTGAAAAGTCAACCTCGTTTTGACTCCTAGTCTTCCTCCAACTGTTAGTTGGTTTTGGTGTGTTTAAAAAATATACTCGACTCTTTTTCCAGTTGTTAAAACTCTTTTTTTCTCCCACCATGTGAAACAGAAGGGGAATGGACTCTGAAAATGAAGAGCTAATGAAACTGAAATTTGATATATATATAAAGTAAATATGCTTAAAAAAAACTATATTTTTCTGAATTCTGTAATTCAAAATGGATTTCTTGGCATATCTGACTTTACAAAGTATAGATTCAAGTTAACTCATTTTTCACTTGGAATATTTTTAATTTTATGCTGACTACATAGAAATTACTCTATCTTCAGGAGACTTAATTGTGCTTGGAAAACAAAGGGAAATTCTGTTTGGAACATGCTAGGGATTATATTATCCCCAACAAATTCATACTATTGAAACCAACTAGAAACAGACAGGCATTTTTTTTTCTTTTTTCATTTGGAGTGGTTTGCCAGAATATGGAATGGTTTCCTAGTTGCATAATTCACCTATGTAGTGCTTCTAATAAACAGGAAGTGACACTACTTTTCCTTTAACTAATATTGGCTGATACAAAATTTTCATATGTTGATTTGAGTATGTAAACTTCAGTTTTCATTTTGAAAGTGTTTTTGAGTGCTTATATGCTGTTGGAATCAGTGGAACGTGGGCCACTGGGGAATCAGGGGAACGTGGGAAAAATCATCTCAARGTAACTGAAGCTTTATTTTTATTTTTATTGCTAAAGTATAATTATACAATAATTCTTAAGAACTGAATTAGTATATAGAACAAGAATGGTTTTTGAGCATTATTAATGTGTTAGGTCTTGTATATAAAGTAATATTTTTGTTGTTATTTTTCGAACTGAAGGACATCTTTCTTGTGTTTTTATAGTAGGATAGCCCATTTCTGAAACATGTTCCCGCTTCTCCTTCTCTTCCTCCATTTTTACTTCTCAGTCAAAACCAAGTACTTTAAAATGTCTTCATAGTTCTTTGACTGTTTTGAGCCCTCAGCTGCTGACTCAAGTTTCCTCTCCATTGATGGACCAAAAGAATTGCCCTGTAACTTCTGAAAGACCACAGTCCTTTGTGGCAAAATTCCCGTCATTATTTCTCTCTGTTTGTTGCAAGTTGACATCCTTGTTCAGAGAAAAACAGTTAAAATGCACTTATTTCTGATGATGGAATAATTTTACTAATGAACAGATTTTGCTTGTTTATTGCCAGAAAAAGAAATATGCAGAAAAGTGTCAATGAAAGGGATCAGTAAAATTTTGAGGCTCTTTGTCATGCATATCTATAGTCATGAGAAAATTCACTTTGAAACTTAAATACCCAAGAAAAAAAAAATCTTGTTTAAACTAAAACCASCAATACAGTGTTTGTGATTTTAAAAGCTTTCTAGTTGTTCTTGGATGAATTAAAATTGGGTGCAACTTGTTCTTCCACTGTCTAAATCTTCTCTGTTTGATGTTGTGCCACTGCATTTCTGTCTTTAAGTCCAGTAACAGTGTCATCCTGCCTGTGGTTTTAGAGGACCAGACACTAGTTTGCTTAATTTTCTTCTTTAGTCAGAAGTGCCAGTCTCTAAAAATCACTACAAGCATGTGATTTGCTTGATTGCTTTTATTACTTTTTTTAAGGCTGGACAAAGAAGACATCTTCCTTCCTTGATTTCTTTTGTTTTCTTTCCTCTTCTCTGTTCATTTTTGATTATGTATTCTTAACTTTTTTTGCGTGGCCTACTTGATCTTTAAGACACAATAATAACACAATGACTTAGGAGAAAAACAGTAACCTTCTTTTAAAATTTGTAACCCAAAATAAAGTTTATAACCAAACTTTAGTTTAACAACAGAACAAGATTATGCTGTTAATGCTTCATTTATCAGTGTTAGGATGATCGTTACAATAAGAATTTAAATGTAGTTTTTAATTTAGTTTTGTTTTCAATTTTGACATGACCATTGCTTTTGTGCTGACTTGCTAAATAATTCTCCTCAGATGTATCATGTAATTTAGAAGGAACTTACCTGGTGATGCACCTAATAGTAGTCAGCTGTGGTTTTTGAAAGACCTGATGACCTCCATGATGCTCTTTTTCTTTTCCCACAGATTTTCAGTTTTCAGTTTCTTCTAAGGTGCTCTGTTTGCCTCAATAATCAGCACCTGTATTATACTTTTTATGCTCTACTTTTTCTGCTTCTTCATACAGAGAATGTAGAGAAAATAGTTTGCAGAATGCCACTTAATGTCGACATACTATCTGAAGCAAAAATAATATCATTAAAATCCCTTTTTGCAGTTTTAGAAAATATTTCACTAGTAATTTGAAGTGTTTGGAAAAATATTTGCATCATTAGACTGTTTTGTAATACAGAACCACAGGATGTAGACTAAACATCCTAATAGGATGTTTCTTTAATACACTTACAGGAATCCAGTGACCTTCATTTGCTTTTCTGTTTTATTATATATTTTCTTCTTGTGTAAGTCCATGAACAAGATAGGTAAAAGAATTTAGATCAAATTTGTTTATATTATTTATTATTTTTCAGCTCCCTAATAACTAAAGCATTTGTGTTTTGCCATCTAATCAAGCAAAATAAAGTACCTGCAAGATTCTCAAACTAATGAAAAAATTCAGTAGTCATTAAAAGGAATGCTAATTTTCTGTMAAGGTATGCTTTCACTATGGCCATCCAAGCTAGGATAATGCTCAATGGCCTTTGCTTTTATCATCTTCAGTAGGATTATGGGTTAATAGCTGCTCTGAAATTTGGACCTTTAGATGACGGTTGCTTGAAACAAGAACTCTAACTTAGGTTTTACAGTCTTGGTTCTAAATGGATGATGACTTCTATTTTTTTATATGGTAAAAGAAATTGAGAGAGTTTTAAATTCTGTAGATTCTTATTTCTAATTGTGAAGGTTCTTTCTATTAGGGCTATTGTTACAAGCTCTTAGGGAGGTACCTTAGTATAAATTTCTCCTAACAAAGCATGTGGAGTTAATATTGGTATTCCTTTGCAAGTAGTTAAGCTGTAGATTACATCATGCTCCTGAATTTGATGCAATTTGTCCTTTTATTTGTATTTTAGACCTTGAGTTGTGATTTTATTTTTCTGAATCTTGGAAATCTCATAATTATTATTTGATTTTTATATAAGGARCTATATTGCTCTTTTAGGTTTGTTATGAATCTTTCAGAACCTTCTTGATTTCAGTTCTTTTATTAAATTATTGCTGCAAACTTTACATATTTGGCTAGCTGTCTTGAGGAAAATATTATTGTGCAATTGAATTTGGTTTTGTTCCCATATTTTTTACTTTTGTATAATTTGAAATAAAAGTTTCTGTTTTGCATAYGTAACAGTAAAATTACATATATGCAACATGTCAGGTATTTAAAATATTTTCAATAACATTAATAGTAAGCGTCCAAAACAGAACCTTCAGGAATTGTTTAAAATATGAAGGCAGGAGGTTTATGTAGCCAGAGAATGGAAGATTGAAAGGTGGTTGTGGTTRTTCATGCATTCTGTAATATCCAGAAGCCATCATCACAATTCATATTCAATTTCTTGCATCTCGGACTTATTAAGAGTCWTTTTCCTTTCTAGAGAGCTATCTTGAAAGAGCATATAGGGCCTCCTTCGTCCTTTGATGGGAAGGTCCTTCTTTTCAGGCAGAGATCTGAATCAGACACCAATTCCTTAACTGTGTCTCTCAGAGCTTCAGTGCAGAAATAATCTGAATAACTTCTTTAGAAAACTCACTAAGCTTCAATTCTTATTTTGATTCATTCTACCTGAGCAGAGTGTAGGATTAATCCAAAAGTCTTACTCATATCTATTAACTAATCCATGTCTCTGTCCCATCATGGTATTTGGTGATGTGCAATGTAAGTCTTTTTCTTTATCACATACGACACTTCTGCTAACGCTTCCTTACAAGAGGGAGAAAGTATTTTATTTCCATTCCTAACTACAGCAATGTGTGTTATACTGTAGGTGTGAAACGAACAAGGAGTGAGAGAAAGAAGGTTAGGTCATGTCAGAAACGAACGTATTGTCAGGTGGACTGCTGGTATATGTTGCAAATTGAGTCTCCTCAAATATATAAGCAATTAACATTGTAATCATTAATAAATATACTGTTTCCATAAAACTTTTTTTTTCCCCGTTCTGCTTGTTAGTTATATTTGCATATATTTGGTAAAGGGTTAGGCCTTTTTGAAATGAGCGCAGTGAGACACTTTCTAAAGGATGCTGTGGAGACAGAGTTGGACAATTTTGAAAGAGAGTTGAGGCAATACAAGTTAACATAAGCTGTAGTCCTCTCTTCCGAGTAATCGGARCTTGGAAGAGATAGTATTACCACTTGAGCAGAGTAGCTGAAGGACATGTCAAATACCAAAATGAAATGAACACAGATTGCAAGCTAACATTTGCTTCCTTGTGTGTGGCTTTTATGAAAACAAACCTGCATGTTAGATATCACTTACCGTTCATGTTAAATGATGATAAGAGAGTTTAGATTTAACTCGGAAAGATCAGTGTTCAAGGTAAACATTTTAGAAATGTTCTCTTTGGGATGTGAAGGGTGGGTTTTTTTTTTTTTTTTTTCCTGCCCAAAAAAGTGATGTCGCTGATTGGCTACCATATTAAACATACGAGAGCAAAATTTTGCTGCCCTTCCTATGGAAACTGTTGAACCTCATGAGGTTCAACAGGGGCAAGTGCAGGGTCCTGCACTTGGGGAGGAATAACCCTGGACACCAGTACAGATTAGG